>NW_017098873.1:0-15664 GCF_001412225.1 Nicrophorus vespilloides
TCGGATGTAGCACATATTTGTTGTCGAGTGTAACGCACGCATTACCAATACTATTTCACACTAATAACACTGATTGTTCAAATCATCCAAATTAAAAAAACTTGCAATATTCAGGTATGATATTGAAGTATAAATGCTATAAAAATCAACAAACTTATGAACATTCTAAATGATCTGTAAAAACTTTATAAAAAAATAGAAATGTAGCTTGTAATAATAATTATTAATAGTTTCAAATAATTGTAAATTTTATCAAAAAAATCAATAATCAAAATAATAATGATTTTAGGGAAAATTCATCAAAACTGTTATAGAAAACTACATTTTACATTAACATTCCTGTTAATTTATATATTTTATTACTTACAGTTCTATTTTCAATAGTTTTAATAAATTTTGTAGAATTTTCTATTAGTCCTTCTAAAAATATTCATGAAAATGTTTAGAATGTTCATGAGTTTGTTGATTTTTATAGCATTTATACTTCAATATCATACCTGAATATTGCAAGATTATAAAAAAATACAAGAAATTGATATAATTTCTATAATTTCCTTAGTCCTTCTCGAGATATTCATGAAAATTTGAAATTTTCAAAAATTTATTAAATAATTAATGTTTTCATGTTCTAATAATGCTCTAATACTGATTGTTTAAATCATCCAAATTAGAAAAAAAACTTGCAATATTCAGGTATAATATTGTATAAATGCTATAAAAATCAACAAACTTATGAACATTCTAAAAGATCTGTAAAAACTTTATAAAAAAATAGAAATGTAGCTTGTAATAATAATTATTAATAGTTTCAAATAATTGTAAATTTTATCAAAAAAAAAAAATTATGATTTTGGGACAAATTTGTCAAAACTGCTTCAATATTTATAGAAAAATACAATAAACTGATCTTATTTCTTAAATCCTTATTAATTTACATATTTTATTACATACAGTTGTATTCTTAATAGTTTTAATAAATTTTGTAAATTTCCTATTGGTACTTTTCGAGATATTCATGAAAATTTGAAATTTTCGAAAAATTCATTACATAATTAATGTTTAGATATATTGATGAAACTCTTAAACTATAATCTTGAAAACTATGATAATTAAAATAATTATGATATTGGGTCAAATTTGTCAAAACTGATTCAATATTTATAGAAAAATACAAGAAATTGATATTATTTCTATAATTTACTTAGTCCTTCTCAAGATATTCATGAAAATTTGAAATTTTAGAAAATTTATTAAATAATTAATGTTTTTATGTTCTAATAATGCTCTAATACTGATTGTTTAAATCATCCAAATTAGAAAAAAAAATCTTGCAATATTCAGGTATAATATTGTATAAATGCTATAAAAATCAACAAACTCATGAACATTCTAAAAGATCTGTAAAAACTTAAAAAAAATAGAAATGTAGCTTAAAAAAAACATTATGATTTTGGGACAAATTTGCCAAAACTGCTTCAATATTTATAGAAAAATACAAGAAACTGATCTTATTTCTTAAATCCTTATTAATTTACATATTTTATTACATACAGTTGTATTCTTAACAGTTTTAATAAAATTTGGAAATTTTCTATTGGTACTTTTCGAGATATTCATGAAAATTTGAAATTTTCGAAAAATTCATTACATAATTAATGTTTAGAAATATTGATGAAACTCTTAAACTATAATCTTGAAAACTATAATAATTAAAATAATTATGATTTTGGGACAAATTTGTCAAAACTGATTCAATATTTATAGAAAAATACAAGAAATTGATATTATTCCTATAATTTCCTTAGTCCTTCTCGAGATATTCATGAAAATTTGAAATTTTAGAAAATTTATTAAATAATTAATGTTTTTATGTTCTAATAATGCTCTAATACTGATTGTTTAAATCATCCAAATTAGAAAAAAAAATCTTGCAATATTCAGGTATAATATTGTATAAATGCTATAAAAATCATCAAACTTATGAACATTCTAAATGATCTGTAAAAACTTTAAAAAATAGAAATGTAGCTTGTAATTATAATTATTAATAGTTTATTTCAAATAATTGTAAATTTTATCAAAAAAAAATCAATGATTAAAATAATAATGATTTTAGGGGAAATTCATCAACACTGCTTAAAATGTTATAGAAAACTACATTTCACATTAACTTTCCTGTTAATTTATATATTTTATTACTTACAGTTCTATTTTCAATAGTTTTAATAAATTTTGTAGAATTTTCAAAAAATTGTTTTGTGGTTTAGAAATACTCATGAAAATTTAAAACTATAATCAAAATAATTATGATTTCGGGACAAATTTGTCAAAACTGCTTCAATATTTATAGAAAAATACAAGAAATTGATCTTATTTCTTAAATCCTTATTAATTTACTTATTTTATTACCTACAATTGTATTTTCAATAAGTTTAACAAATTTTGTAAATTTCCTATTAGTTCTTCTCGAAATATTCATGAAAATTAGGAATTTCTAAAAAAAATTAATGATTTTCTTAAATTTATAATACAAATTACTAGAAGAGGGGACAAAAAATGTATTTGTTGTAAAATAAATGTAAAGAAGTTGTTTAAAAAAGTATTAATTTGTAAATTATTCTGAAAATATTCATGAAAATTAGATTTTTCCAAAAGTTTTCAAATTACTAAAAGATTGTATAAATTTATTTACTCGTTGTAAAAATAAACATAAAACAAACAACAAATCACTTCGTGTAATAGAATTTTGTTGATAAATTGTGTATTATGAAGAAAATTTGGATGCATCGTTGTAAAGGAAGTTTGAAATATGTGTAAAGTTTTAGTGGCAATTAATTACCGAAATTTCGTGTAAATTAATTTGGATTTTAATGGGGCGAAGCAGAGTGGATGGTCCTCAAATTTATGCAACATATTTTGTTATTAAATTAAGCTTTGGAGTAATAGCAGTGGTAGTAGTAGTAGTAGCAGGAGTAGAAACAGGAGCAGTAAGTAAGTAAGGATTCTCCCGTTGGGAATCGGATGATACTCGGACGTTAAATATTGTAAGATAATGAGGATGTGATCGAGTTTCGTGTACGGGGGCGCACCGCAAAGCCGGTCCAAGTCCTCCCCTCTGGGACAATCAATTGGGTCCATTTACGGTGTCCCAAAACGGGTCGAAAAGGGAAGCTGCGAAACGTGCGCGCAAGGATTCACAAGGTGATTAATTATTATTGATAATGGACTTCCATTAGTGCGCAGCTTCATACGATGAAGCGATATGTTTACAGTTTCATACTAATAACATAGTCAATTATATTGTAATTACATTAATCAGCTCTTTGCGCGACTCTCTTCATCGTTTGATATCATCATTTCAATCAATTTATTCATGTCGAACAACCCCGACAAAAGCGTACACATAATATGATGATATTCTCCTCCACAAAGTTCTAGTTATTGCGCGCAATTAACCGGACCTCGCAGTTATTTCAAGGCGATTACTCACGCAGAAATTTAATTAAGCGAAAATTACGACAAATACGTGAAAAACTGGATTTACAAAGGCAAACTCAAAAAGAAAAAGTTATTCAGTTTGGATTTTCACGATATAAAAAGGAAAATTTATATCATCTTCTTTTATGGATTTTCTCTAATTTATTTAAAAAAATTATCACCACCAATAATCACCAATAATTAAGACATTATTTATAGGCAATATTAAAGCTAAAACTATAGAGAATAAAAAGTGTAAAAAGTTATTAATTAAGTGAATTACAAATTTTCTGTAATTTCTTTGAAAACATCGAAACAATATATTTTGATTCATTTTCATAGTTTGTCTCAACATTTTTACGAATATCTCTGAAATCATCAATATTTAAGACATTATTTAATACGAATATTAAAGATAAAACTATAGAGTATAAAAATTTAAAAAAATTCTTTCATTTTCATGAATTTTTCCACTCATTCATTTCCAATATTTAAATTAATCTATAATAGATTTACAACCAAATAATCTAATTAATAGTAAGTAAATAAAAATTACGACAAATACGTGAAAAACTGGATTTATGGATTTTCACGATATAAAAAGGAAAATTTATATCATCTTCTTTTGTGGATTTTCTCTAATTTATATTGAAAAATTTCAAGTTTCGAAAAAGTTATTTAAAAAAAGGAAATTGTAGAGAGGGAAAAGCCCAAAAAAGTGTAATTCAGTGGAGGAATCATTACAGTAAAGTGCGTATAATCATTGCGTATAATTCATTTTCAGTGTTTCTCTTAATATTTTTTACGAATATCTCTGAAATCACCAATAATTAAGACATTATTTAACAACAATATTAAAGTTAGAACTATAGAGAATAAAATGTGTAACAAATATTTATTAAATGTTTTACAAATTTTCTTTGAAAAATTGAAACAATCTTTTTTATTCATGTCTTAACATATTTACGAATATCTCTGCAATTAACAATAATTAAGACATTATTTATAGGCAATATTAAAAAGCCCAAAAAAGTGTAATTCAGTGGAGGAATCATTACAGTAAAGTGCGTATAATCATTGTACTAAAATAAATAGAGAGAAAAAACTAATAATAAATGAAAGGAAACGCGTATTTCCAAGGATAATGTGCGTACTATTTACACGTCTTCGTTTGAAAAGGAGGCGCATTAATAACACAACTTCTTCGGGCATCACGAGAGAGAAGCTTAAGATTTCATGACTTGACTTCTTCATCCAGATTGATTGGGGGCTGTCTCGGCTCGTGGGACTTGAAAAATAATCGCTGCTTCGCATGGATAGGAAAAAGAATTTAAGATGAAACTATCGTGGATTTGCGAACTTCTATAATGGGGTAAAAATTGAAAGTGGATATGGTTTTGAGCTTGGGGTTAAAAAGGGGGGAATATGATTAGATTGATTGCGATCGATGCAGATCAAAGTTCAATGCGTATTGAATATAGATGGCGGCATTATTGCTTTGGAGAATACTTTATTCCAGTTATAATTCATGCGATGTGATTGGCGTTTTCAATCAATTCTACCTGTCCACGGATAATTGGTTTCTGAACTTTATTTGACAAGTTGTATGATGGGATAGATAGAATGAGAATGAGAGAGTAAAACAGAGAGTAGAATTTATGAATTCGTTTGGAATCCGTTGTGTTTGCGGGCAATCATTAATAGTCTTCACCAAATAAACCGTCGACTTGTAAAGTTTTCGATTCTTCGTGAAACTGTCGGAAAGGTCAAGCCGCGACCTTTCTACCCAGTTCACTACAATCGCTCTTTCTCTTCTTTTATTCACTTATTTATTTTTTCATTTATCCGAGTCAAAGGTTGCAAAATATTAATTTTAGAACGTCTCCTCTTCCCCCCTTTTTATCGCAAAGCCCTTTTGATAAGCCGCATTAATTAAAACGCAATCTCTTATGAATTTATTCCCGCTTTTGATGTCTTCCCTTCCTTCGCTGAATCCACTGTGTCTGTGTGTGTGTTTTTAGTAAAATAGGAAAGGAAAGCAAAGCCGGTTTGAGGATCAGGAAGAAAAACTGTTGTTGATGTTGTTGTTTTTAGTTTTAGACTTCTTTAGCATGTTATTTTAAGACTTTGGTCTTTTACTCATTTCTCCGAAACCACCAACAGTTAATTAATTATTTAATAAGAATGTTAAAGTTATAAATATAGTGAATAAACAGTTTCAAAAATATAAATTAAATCTCTTGAAATTTATTTGAAATAATATTATTTGATTCATGTCTTAACATATTTATGAATATCTCTGTAATTAACAATAATTAAGACATTGTTTAATAACAAGTTTAAAGCTAAAATTATAGAGAATAAAATGTGTAAAAGAATATTAATTAAATCTTTTATAAATTTGCTGTAATTTCTGTAAAAAATTGATATAATATATTTTGATTCATGTCTTAACATTTTCACGTATATCTCTGAAATTAACAATAGTTTAGACATTGTTTAATAACAGTATTAAAGCTAAAACTATAAAGAATAAAATGTTTAAAAGAATATTAATTAAATGTTTTACAAATTTTCTGTAATTTAATTTCGAAAATTGAAATAATATATTTTGATTCATGTCTTTACATATTTATGAATATCTCTGCAATTAACAATAATAAAGACATTTTTTAATAATAAGTTTAAAGCTAAAACTATAGAGAATGAAAAGTGTAAAAGAATATTAATTAAATCTTTTATAAATTTTCTATTATATTTTTTACGAATATCTCTGTAATCACCAATAATTAAGACATACTTTGTAGGCAATATTAAAGCTAAAACTATAGAGAATAAAAAGTGTAAAAAGTAAAATGTGTTACAAATTTTTCTGTAATTTCTTCGAAATAATTGAATCAATATATTTTCATTAATTTTCAGTGTTTCTCTTAATTTTTTTTACAAATATCTCTGAAATCACGAATAATTAAGAAATTATTTAACAAGAACATTAAATTTAAAACTAAACAGAATAAAAAGTATAAAAAAAATTAAATACTTTAAAAATTTATTTTAAAAAATTAAACAATAAATTTCAATTCCCTTTTATTTTTTCTCTAAAATTATAGAGAATAAAAAGTGTAAAAAGTTATTAATTAAGTGAATTACAAATTACACGAAAATTGGAATAATATATTTTGATTCATGTCTTAACATTTTTACTATTATCTCTGAAATTAACAACATTTAAGACATTATTTAACAAGAATATTAAAGATAAAACTATAGAGTATACAAATTTAAAAAATCTTTAATTTTCATGAATTTTTCCACTTATTCAATTCCAATATTTAAATTAATCTATAATAGATTTACAACCAAATAATCTAATTAATAATAAATTTAATATTCATATAAAACGTTTCAATTAGCGAAAATTGTATAAAACAATATATATATAAATATAATATTTGTTTCACATTTAGAGATGTTGCTGGCAAATAATTGTTTCCTAATAGTTTGCGATCTCTTAACGCGTGCTTCGATCAATATTAAACACGTAGTCTCCCCTGCAGCGTCGGAAAGAAAAAATAATATGAGAACCAATAACCGTTACGTG
Source organism: Nicrophorus vespilloides (assembly GCF_001412225.1). NCBI lineage: Eukaryota > Metazoa > Arthropoda > Insecta > Coleoptera > Silphidae > Nicrophorus > Nicrophorus vespilloides. The sequence goes on from NW_017098873.1 coordinate 7,079, forward strand.
TGGAGATTATAATCTTCGAATGGGGCAAAAGCAACAAATCTGAAACGATTGATTTCGTTCACTCGATCGAAAAGAAAACAGAAAAACACATGATGACTGTTCCAATTTCTGTTTTTTGTAGTCTTCTTCTATCACGTTTCGTACCGAATTGAAAATGTTGTGTGAAAGAAGTTATCAATTTATATGAAATCATAAAAACTTTATTATTATTAAAATGTAATATATAAAATATGTATTAAATGATTATAAAGAAAATTCTCATTTTTTATAAAACTTGTATTAATATAGATAAACTATTTATAATTGAAAATGTACAGAGATTTTTGTTAACATCATTGAAATTGAAAAAAATACATACAACAAACTTTAATTATTTTTAATTATTGATTTAACTTTGTAATTGATTTAGTTTAATTGAATTTATCATGAATAAAATTAGTCTATAGAAATAGTGACAAAACTGAAAAATGTACAGGTTTTTGACGATTTTTTTCAATTGAGTTTTTGATATTTATTTGTAACAAAATTTTAAATATTTTTTCAATAACAAGAAATTAATTTAATTGAAACTATCAATGATCAAATTAGTTTACAGAAATAGTAATAAAACTGATATAAATAAACTGGAAAAATTTACAAATCTTTGATGATTTTTTTTCAATTGATTTTTTATTTTTATTCGTAACAAAATTTAAAATATTTTTTTCTGTAACAAGAAGTTAATTTAATTGAAATTATGAAGAATCAAGCTAGTCTATAGAAATAGTCATAAAACTGATATAAATGAACTGAAAAAATTTACAAATTTTTCATGAATTTTTTTCAATTAATTTTTTGATATTTATTCGTAACAAAATTTTAAATATTTTTTCAGTAACAAGAAGCAAATTTTATTGATATTATGAATGATCAAATAAGTCTATAGAATTAGTCATAAAACTGATATAAATTAACTTTACAAATTTACAAATGTTTGATGAATCTTTTTAAATTATTTTTTTGATATTTATTTGTAAGAAAATTTTAAATATTTTATTAGTAAAAAGAAGCTAATTTAATTGAAATTATGAAGAATCAAGCCAGTCTATAGAATTAGTTATAAAACTGATATAAATGAACTGGAAAAATTTACAATTTTTTCATAATTATTTTCAATTAATTTTTTGATATTTATTCGTAACAAAATTTTAAATATTTTATCAGTAACAAGAATCTAATTTAATTGAAATTATAAAGGATCAAATTAGTCTACAGAAATAGTGATAAAACTGATATAAATTAACTGGAAATATTTACAAATTTTTCATGATTTTTTTCAATTGATTTTTTGATATTTATTTGTAACAAAATTTTAAATATTTTTTCAGTAACAAGAAGCTAATTTAATTGAAATTATGAAGAAACAAGCTAGTCTATAGAATTAGTCATATAACTTATATAAATGAACTGGAAAAATTTACAAATTTTTGATGAATTTTTTTCAATTTATTTTTTGATATTTATTCGTAACAAAATTTTAAATATTTATTCTGTAACAAGAAGCTAATTTAATTGAAATTATGAAGAATCAAGCTAGTCTATAGAAATAGTAATAAAATTGATATAAGTAAACTGGAAAAAAATTACAATTTTTCATGATTTTTTTCAATTGATTTTTTGATATTTCAATAACAAGAAGCAAATTTTATTGAAATTATGAATGATCAAATAAGTCTATTGAATTATTCATAAAACTGATATAAATTAACTTTACAAATTTTTGATGAATTTTGATTAATTTTTTGATATTTATTTGTAACAAAATTTTAAATATTTTTTTCAGTAACAAGAAACTAATTTAATTGAAATTATGAAGGATCAAGTTAGTCTACAAAAATAGTGACAAAAGTGGATGATTCTTGTTATTTAGTTTCAAGAAAATTATAAGTAAAATTTCAGTAATGAAAATGTAATAAGACTGAAATTATGAAATTGATTGTTGTGTCTGAAATTATTTGAATGTTGTTTCAAAGTATGAGGAAGTAAAATTGAGAATGAAAATTTTCGACGAAACCAATAATAAATTACCCAATAAACACGATATTATATTTCCTGAAAACCCAGCCGGGCTGAAAAACGTCGGATAACATGCAGAACAATAATCAATCACAGCGTCGTTGCCTTTTTTGTCCCCTTTCAGTCGTCGTCTTTATTACTACATTCTAAACGCGGAGTTCCGATAGCAATGTACAAACATATACATATATTTTTTTGGTATATGTATACAAGTTTATTTGCGTGTGTTAGTGTGGTATGTGTGTATAGAGAAGATCAGGGAACCGTTGACATCTTAGTCCTGAACCCATCCCGGATGCGGAAATACGCTCCGAGAAATCCAGTTTATATACACATTTTATACCAGCCATAAATAATTCCGGGGGATGGAAAATGCAGAGTTTTCCCCACTTTTCCACTTTCAGTTTCATAATGCGGAAGAGAACGAACGTGCCGCTACGACCTCCCTCGCAGGACGACTAAAAAAAAAGAAAAAAGAATGAGTTTCGAAAAGTTTAGGGTTAAAATTCGCGTCGCACATAATAATTTTGCTGTGTTTTCGTTGCAGGAAACGCTCAAATTATGTTTATGTTATGCATGTTTCGTATATAAATTTATTTGCACCATTGTCGGACGATAAATCTTTGGTCGTACGAAATCAGGGTAAACGAATGTGTCTTGCCGCAAATTCCTGCACATCTTCTTCTCAGGATCTTGTAAGGAAATGAAACATCCGACGTTACGAATCATATACGTTTCGCAATATTCGTCCATTTGCGCACATGTCAAAACAAAAATTAATTCTGTGTGTGTGTTGAGCGGGAAAGGGACGATTCTTCACGCTCTGATAAATCGAAGGGTATTCTATTTACATCAGTTTTCCTAACATTTTCATTACAGACACTTCCTTATTCATATAGAACACTTCCCAAAATACATCAAATCGATATGTACGACATTGAGAGAGAAAAGCATTTTTTAAATTTTTTTGTAAAAATATATTTCGCGGATATTTCAAAAAGTACTGTCAGTACACGTAAAATTTTGAGTTCTAATTGAAGTTTAAAGTATACGGAATTAATTTGGTGTCATATCAGTATTGAATGTATCAACAGTTTCATAAAATTAATTATCAAATTAATATGAGACTCGATTAAGCAGTGTCTTCATATTTTCACTCATATTTCAAAAACCACCTACAGTAAATATGATATTGAATATTCAATTTAAAGCTAAAACTATAAAGAATTTAATGCTTATAATATAATATTTGTATATCTCGTATTTTTTTTAATAATTCATTGTCAAAAATTAGGTAATTATTTTCTAATTCTTAAAAAAAAATTTCATGATTATATTTTTATGGATAACTCAAAAAGTATTGTTAGCAAATTGAATATTAAATATGCATATTAAAGTTAAAATTATAGAGAATATAATGTACATAATATAATAATTGTATGTAAATTTTAAGAAATTTATTATCAAAAATTAACAAATAATTTTGAAAAATACTTCTATATATTTTCATGTTTTTTTTTAAATATATATAAATAAATATTTTTTTTGTGAAAATTAAAGATAAAATTATAGAGAATAAAATTAGGATAATTTGAATGTTATAACTGTTGTGAGTGTTTTGCAATTTCATCTCAAATTTGGAACAAAATCTAAAAAAAATTACATGATTACATTTTCATGGATAACTCAAAAAGTATTATTAGCAAATTGAATATTAAATTTGCATATTAATATTGAAATTATAGAGAATATAATGTGCATAATATAATAATTGTATCTTTTATAGATTTTGTGAAATTTATTATCAAAAATTAACAATTAAAAAAGCAAATTATTTTGAAAAATACTTCTTTACATTTTCATGATTTTTTTTTGGAAAATATAAAAATAAATATAATTTCTTTTGTGAAAATTAAAGATAAAACTATAGAGAATAAGATTAGGATAATTTGAATATTATAACTGTGGTGAGTATTTTGCAATTTCATCTTAAATTTAGAAGAATTTTTTTTACTCTTTAATAAATTACTTTCAAATTATCGAAATTAAATATTCAATACATAAAGTTAAAAATGAACAGAATAAACTGTGTATAATAGAATTATTATAAATTTTGTAAACTTGAAGCAATTTGCAGATTTTCATAGACATTCAACATAAATTGTAGCTATAAATATAAGTTTTACATATGTACCAAAGAACTTTCATGTAGTATTTATGTAATAATTGCATGATATAAAAGCTATAAATATTTTGCAGAAATTATTTGAAAATTTCTTTGTGAAACTAATAGAATCGGTAAATTGTTTAAATGCATTTCTGCTCGACAATAAAAAATAATAAAACTGGTTTAATCTTTGAAAATTTGTATTCTCCTACGGGCATTAAATTTCGCAATTTAAGAGGGGTTTTTCCGCTGTAAATAAGAGTAAATTCGATCCGCCCCAGTAAAGTTATATGAAGCTGTAAAACAATTTATGGCGCGCGATTATCGTTTAGTGGCGATGGCAAAGCTCGTGTGCTGCATGCAGCCTTTTTGACGATGTGCACCAGGCAAAGAAATCAAATGGAACAATCTTTAAATTTATTATTAGTTCGCTTTTTATTACTACAATTATTGCAATCGATATAATTCGATTTCTGCAAATATCAGTTTAGATTTTCATGAATATCTCAAAAACTACAAAGAGTAATTGTGATATTAAATATACAATTTAAAGCTAAAACTGTAGAAAATGTATTATATATAATATAATATATACAACTTTCAAAGATTTTCTACAATTCATTGTGAAAACTTTAATTATTATTTTGTAATTTTCGAAAAAGTTATGTGTTTTAATTTTCATGTATATCTCAAAAAGTATCAATAGGAAATGTAATATTAAACATTCAATTTAAAGCTAAATCTACACAGAATCTAATTTGTATAATATACTAATTATACTTCTCACGGATCTTCTATAATTTATTGTGAAAAATTGCATAATTAATTTTTTTTAGTTTAAAAAATGATGTGTTTAGATTTTCATGAATATCTCAAAAATTATAAAGAGTAATTGTGATATTAAATATACAATTTAAAGCTAAAACTGTAGAGAATGTATTATATATAATATAATATATACAACTTTCAAAGATTTTCTACAATTCATTGTGAAAAATTTAATTATTATTTTGTAATTTTTGAAAAAAGTTATTTGTTTCAATTTTCATGTATATCTCAAAAACTATCAATAGGAAATGTAATATTAAACATTCAATTTAAAGCTAAATCTACACAGAATCTAATTTGTATAATATACTAATTATAATTTTTACGGATTTTCTATAATTTATTGTGAAAAATTGCATAATTATTTTTTTAAGTTTCAAAAAAATGATGTGTTTAGATTTTCATGAATATCTCAAAAACTGCAAAGAGTAATTGTGATATTAAATATACAATTTAAAGCTAAAACTGTACAGAATGTATTGTATATAATATAATATATACATATTTCAAGGATTTTCTATAATTTATTGTAAAATATTTAATTATTATTTTGTAATTTTCGAAAAAGATCTTTCATTAAATTTTCATGTATATCTCAAAAACTACAAAGAGTAATTGTGATATTAAATATACAATTTAAATCTAAAACTGTAGAGAATGTATTGTATATAATATAATAAATACAAATTTTAAGGATTTTCTACAATTTATTGTGAAAAATTTAATTATTATTTTGTAATTTTCGAAAAAAGTTATTTGTTTCAATTTTCATGTATATCTCAAAAAGTATCAATAAGAAATGTAACATCAAACATTCAATTTAAAGCTAAATCTACATTGATTATAATGTGTATAATATATTAATTATACTTCTTACGGATTTTCTATAATTTATTGTGAAAAAAATATATTATTTTTAATTTTTGAAAAAGTTCTTTGTTTAAATTTTCAGGTATATCTCAAAAAGTATCAATAGTAAATGTAACATTAAACATTCAATTTAAAGCTAAATCTACAGAGAATATAATGTGAATAATATAGTAATTGTATTTCTTATAGATTTTGTATAATGTTTTGTCAAAAATTATTTTTTGAAAAACTTAAAATTAATATGAAAAAATTATTTTTTTTTTGAAAAACCAATTTAAAGTGAAAATTATGACACAACGTTATTTAAGCGATTAAAGCTCCAAAAAAAAATTAATATCTAAGGTAGACTTTTACACCGAAATTAATTAATAATTTGGGAGGTTTCAGGTGTGCTTTTCTTTGGAAGACGTTAAACTTTATGACTTTTTCCTCCTAATTACTAAATAAGACTGTCGCAAAATTGCTCAATGAATTTTTCACGTTTTTTTTTTGTTATAAAAGCGGATTATTTCCGTTTCATCAAATGAAAATTTATATATTTTTTTTCCATAATTCACGTGCGCATCCTGTGGCGGCTCACGGGAGATCGAACAGAGATTGCATTGTTTCGTGTCCTGTGACTTATTAGCGTGTTTGATGTAATTGAGGTCCTTTATCTCTTCCAGCGCGGAGATCAAGGACAATGCGCGTCCCGATAAATATTTTATATATGCAGTTATGTGTGTGTGTGTGTGGGTATAATAACCGGAGGATTCCCGTTGGTCATTGTTCTGTCTACACTGGACTCGATTAATCATAAGTCGTTGAGCATTTGGCCGCGACCTTAGCCTGTAACCGGGGAATTGGGTACAGAGGGAGGAAAAGGAAAGACAGGGAAAAGGGCGACCCTTTAATCGTCGAGGCGAAATTAAAATTGTAAATAATCGGGGTTTGCTACATTTCTCAGGTGGCAATTATTCCCACCAGAGCAAGCAGGAGAAACACCCCTTTTTTTACCTTAAAAAAAACGAGAGATAAAATCATCCCCCAGCACCGAAATCTCACCTGAAATATGCGCTGCTTGCTTATTTCCTTTTCGCTCTCTGCTCCTTTCGTTTCTATTGTTGTTTCTGTAGAACAAAAAAAAAAGTATTAATTAAAAGGACGAAATTACTCGTCGAGTCAAACATGCAAATGAATTTCCTCCTCTTTTTTTTTTCTTTACACAACAACAGAATCGTCCTTAACCACCATCCCTCTTCTCAAAAAAAAAAATTAACTGCTCAAGCTTTATTCGCGCTGTAAACCATCCTCGAGCAATCAACCCTAATTACAAGGGATTCATTATTCAGAGAAACATTTCTCAAACGAGAAACGTAATCAAATTTTATATTCCTCATTACTATGTTTATGTACGAGAATTCACTTAAAACTAAACCCAAAATTACACATTTTTATTTACAAAGGAAAATGAATCTAAACATTTTCTTTATTTTATTTGAACTATGACAAATACAAACTTTTAAATTCAAATTTTCTTTTGATTTATATTTTAATTATTAATCAATTTTGAAAGTAATTTTTTATTTTATATGTAAATTAATGCAATAATCTACAATATTTCCATAGAAAACAGAAAGAAATCTTATTAAATTATACATAAATGAATAAAATTATAGTTCAGCGTGTAAAATTGTTGGAAGAACATGAAAAAATATGTTCGTTCAGAAATTAGCTCACAGAAACTTCCGAATTTATCCACGAAACTTTAACTATTATATAAGATTTTATGCCCCAATTCGGATTAACTTTTAGCCCTCCGCAGAACAAAAAAACGTGTTTTTTTTTTATCTTTTCCACTCCCTCCTTATTCGTATTCTTTCGGTTTCATTCGCTGCAAGGCTTTTGGATACTTTTCCTCAACACTTAAGAAAAAAGCGAGACATTTCTGCCGTGCAAAATCCCCGTGTTTAATTAAACCCAAAAATAACGAATCGCTTCACCCCTGTTTAATTCCAGAATACGCGCACAAGATATTTGTCTAGGAGGAAACCGGAAGAATATTTATCCGAGATTAAATTTCGCCGAAAGATTAATTAATTTGGGAGCACGATTAAGATCTGGTTGTAATTAAGAGAGTTTACGATTAGCGTTTATTTTTTTTGTCGTGTTATTGAAAGAGATGTAAGTTGAGGGTTTCAAGTAGGCGAGGGTTGTTTAATTGTATGCAACGTTAATACATTAAACCAATTTTATTTCCAAGTTTTTGTAAGGAAATTTTCCAATAATCAATTCAAATCAATGAAAATTGACAAGTTACTACTGGAAATTTTAGTACTTTTTTTTAGTGATTTTTTTGGAAACTCTATTAGATTGACTGGATTCAAAAGATGCATATGAAATGTGGACTTTTGGGGAATGTAGCGAGTATTCATATATTGCTGTGGTTTCATCAATTTGGATGTAATTAAAAAAAAAAAGGAAAAATTAATGATCTGAAAAGCAGTCTTTTTACATTTCATTGATTTACTCGAAAACTGTAATACATAGAATGAATTCAAAAGTTGCATATGAAAGCTGAATGTTTGGGGAATCTAGCAAGTATCGATATATTACTGTACTTTTAGCCGTTTGGCTGTAATTCGTGTTCAAAGTTTAAAAAATGCTCGAAAAAGCAGTGTTTTCAT
>NW_017098874.1:0-1279 GCF_001412225.1 Nicrophorus vespilloides
TCTGTAGTTTCTGATTGTTTTTTTCATAATGCATTTTACTAGAAAAAAAAATTAGATTGCATGAAGTATATTTAGTTTGATAACATTGTATATTTGACAGTCTATTAATGTAATGAAAAAAATATTGTAGTTTGAAATTGATATCAAAACTTTATTTTGTACTGCATTTTATTTGGTAGCAAATTGAAACTGATATTTTCAGAATGGCTGTAACAATACTTTACTTTTTTTTTCTATATTTGCAGTGTATATTTTTATTAGAATTGTTCTTATTTTCGTTTGTAATTTTATGTTTGTTTTTACAGTGTCAACAAGTTTCGTAAACTGAAGTTCCTATAATATGGATGTAATTCTAGAAAGTGATGTATAGTCTATGATTGTAGTTGGCGATAGTAGTCTAAACGATATGGAAAGATCGACGACAAATAATAGTCGGAAAAGAAAAAGGGGAAAACGTGATAGCAAAAATTACAGCAAAAACAAAAGAAATAAAGTAATACAAGAGCTTCCAAATTCTTTAACGAATGGTGGTTGCACTTTGGTAAGTCCCGATATGGAGGAAAAAATTGAAAATCACAATAACTCTACTATAGAAAAATCCAGTCCTATTGCCTCTACTTCTTTTTTGAAACAATCAGATAATGCAAATAATGTATAACCAAATAATTTCAAATATTATTCATTTAATGTTAATTGTAATTATCTTGTAGATACAAACCTCAGGACTAACAATGTTAATTGAAAATACACCATCAGAGATAAATGTTGCTAAAAATGTGAATTATGAAAACATTCCAGAGGTAAACAATATTTATATTGTTGTTGATACCAACATTTTTATAGACAATTTACAAACTATTAATAATATTTTGAAAATAACTTTTTGTGGTTTGTATTCATTCAACAATACACTATGTGCCTATAATGATTTTATACCTTTTAGATAATAGCAGACCCGTGGTTTACATTTCGTGGATGGTCATGCAACAGTTGAATTATTTTAGGAATGGTTATACAACAAAAAAGGGACCAGTGCTAGAGGACCTGAAAAATCAGTGTAAAAAAGCGATTAAATTTATAAATGATTGTTTAGTTGCTAAAAAGGCTAACTTTATAGGTAAATATATATATTCAATCTTCTTGGGCTCTTGCTCTAATGCTTTGATGCTTTTACACCAACGTCCATTTGTGGTCATTAACATTTCAAAGCTGTTTACAACGCAATCATTAAAAATGCAATAAAAAATCTATATTTTCTTATTTTCAGGTGAGTCGGCCG
>NW_017098875.1:0-11942 GCF_001412225.1 Nicrophorus vespilloides
TTATGTTAAATTTTAATCTGTTTTTATGGGTACGTTTTAATTTTATTATAATTCTGAATAGACGTCGGATTCAATTTAATTAGTATATGCACAATATAAATTGTGCATTTAAGGTAATGAAGGCATTGAAACTGCGATCGTTAATTCTGATATATTGTCGAAGTTTGTAAGTGGAAAGTCTTCCGAAAGTGTATGTGCATTTAGCAAGTAACGGAGATCATAAAGAGGGTGTGTGAGAGAGATAGAGAGAGAGAAAGACCTGCTTCTCCACTTCCAAAACAAAGGTGCACAAACGCATGAAGTAATTAATGATTACTGGTCTCTCATCATTTCTCCCATCCTCATATTATTCAGCCACCCCAGAAATGTTACCATCTCTGATAAATTATAAATGATCGATTAACTTGACTGAAAGTAATGTTTTTGGGGTTCGGATAGTTGGGATCGGGCATTGTTTAGTTTGTTGCTAATGTATTTGGGAATAGGCGGAAGTTTGCGGCCGGAACTAATAAAGTAAGATGTTTGCAATAAGTGGTGAGAAATTCCGCTTGGTTTGCCAATTTTTCTCGCCGCGCAAGAAAGTCGACCCCGAGAATCAATCAATCTAAATAATATATAACGCAGGGTAACAAAATACGTAAAGAAACTTTAATAAATGATACCACTGCATTTTTCAAACCTTATTTATGTATGGTATATATATATATATATATATATATATATTACATAGAGAATCCGCATTGAAAATCGGAAGATGTAAATATATAGTTATTTATTTACCAAATAAATTATTTGTGTTCATTTACCGAACCAAACATAATTTATTTACATACGCTATTACGTACATACAGTAATCAATATTTTACACCATTATTTTCTAATTCGTTTTTATTTCTTATGTAATAATATTATTATGTAAAAATTCTAAATTGTTTCATATGAAAAATAGTTCATTAATTGTCGGAAAAACCAAGGACGATAGATCTTTGGCGAGAAGCATTTTTAAATTTATATTATATTAGTTTATAATTTATATTTATTTGTTTATTTATACAAGATGGCGTAAAAATAAAGTTTCCCGAGCTGTATGAGCGGTTTCTCCGTTCTGTTGAAACCAACAATGATAGAGACGCTCGCTATTTACGGTTACGGTAGCGCCATCGGCGACTTCAAAAAAAATAAGGACCAATCATTTTTTCACTGCAAATGATGCACCAAACAGTCACTTTGAGGGGATGCAATGGATCTTCTTCCTTTACATGTGAATTTTCTGTGCCACAGAAACGCACATTTTGTTTGTTAACATAAAAACTTAAGTGGAAATGGGCTTCATCGTTCATTCAAGTTGCGTTAAAACAACAGACTGAAAATTGGTCAAATAAGCAGTAACGATAAATCCACGTTCTTGAGGCTTGTTGACAACTAATTCACTATATATCTACATTTGGCGACATCTGCAAAAATGGCAGCCAATTCAAATTATGACATTACTTTTGTGCCACCTTGTATAAAAATATTTATTTTATCAGGGTTTATAAATTATTTTTTTAACTTTTAATAATAAAATAAAATTAATCAGTAATTGATGTTGTTTGTGATTGTGAAAGGTGTCAACAATGTACACCATGAAGTTGCCGAAGAAGCTTAGCTCGGGGGCGTCAGCATGGAGACGATCATTATTAGTATAGCTGTAAAAGTTTATTAGTTCGGTAGTTTAAGTGACATTAGTTGAATAGTTTAAGTAATATAGTGTAAGATGTATTTAGGATACAGTTAATAAACGCCATCTTGAAACCTCAAAACGATTTCTTCTATGTATATACTTTAACATTTTGAATACGACTATATGATCACCTTTAAGATTCATCTGATACTAATTATAAATACATATTCTTCTTGCGAGGTTAATTCTTATTATTATGGGATGGGAGTTGTGATTAGGAATATGGCTTTATTTATATTGATGTTTAAGCATTTCCACGGAATTCGACCTGGGTGTTGCATAACTAAAATAGTTCCTATCCATGACAGTTATATTACTATTTCCCTTAATTTAAATCCAAACAGTCCAATGTCACCTCCATTTCTAAATATTCTGTATTCCTATTTTTAAAATTATTTTATTATTTTTTATATTTTGAGATGTTTTATTTTCAGGGCTTATATTTCAATTTTATTTGTTTTATTTGATTTTCTTTTATATATATTTGTTTATATTATGAATGTAAGTTTTGATTATTGTTCTAATAAATCTTAAATAAATTTACAAATCAGTTATTATATATAAATAAACATTTGTTTTATTTTATATGTAAATAAAAATATTCTTAATAAAAATTATATAAAATGTTAATCTAAATAAAACGTTTATGATAAGACTTTTACTAATAAGCTTATTAATTAGATCAATAGCTAATTAATTAATTTGTGTTTTACGTACGTATTTTGTAGATTATAATATATCTTGAACAATATTTCGTTTCTTTTCTTGTTTTCGAATTAATTCAAAATAGATGACTTCATATTGATAAGTGAAGTATTCTGCTTTGAATATTAATATTATACTTTTTATCTGGTAATTCTTTCATACTCTAAACCAGTGATTCTCAAATTGTGAGTAAAATATTTGGGGGGTCGCAAAGAATTAATCCTGGTTGTTTTTCTACACATACACATTTTTCGGAGGGTCGCAGAAATTTTATTGCACAAACTTTTTATGTACAATAGGAGATCTCTGACCAAAAAGTTTGATAATCACTGCTCACTAGATAGTCGACGATTGAAAGTTTATAAAAAATAAATCCATATTCAAGGTCAGACTTCATACCTATATAAAATTAAATTTTTGGAAAAACTCAAATTCATGTCTGTTAAAAATAAATTAAATTTTAATTCAGCAAAATAAAAATATATTCTCAAAGATTAATACACAAAATTATTTTTTTATAACGGTTTTAAAATTATTTTCAAATTCTCCGGGATATTGGCGAGCCGATTACCTATACAGGGTATAGCAGTTGTATATATTAAGCAATTTAGAAAGATCATGTGAGCAAATATAAATATTTCTAGTTTATCCTCAAAATATGTTATTTCATGTATTCAAATATTTCTAATTATTGTATAATACTACTTACTATTTTTAGATGTGTTTTATCCTTTAGTTTTGACACTTTGATTAAATAAAATTATCTGCTTTTACTTCTTGAACAATAGATTGGAGATATTTTTTTTTTATAAATTTATGTATATTATTTATAATATTTTGTCAGTTAATTTCATAATATATTACATGTAAAACTACAATGACCTAGAAATAATTTAACATGCGGTGGACTCAGTGCTCATGAGTAATAGAGGTTTATAGCTTTTATTTTATTAAACATAAAATATTACACTACAATAGTTTTTTTTCGTACTCGATCAATTAATTATTTTAGCTATGATTAACAATTTCTGAAATTTGTAGAAATGTATTTCGAATTCTATTTGTGATTTCATGCGATTGTTTTTTCCAATACTTTTTATTAAAATAAATTAAAATGGAAATAAGAATACATTTTTTTATTTCATTTCATATAATACTTTTTAATTAATTATCATATTATTTTTTGATTTTTTTTTTCAGTAATTTGTATAAAGTACGACTATTTTTTGAAACTCTGGGGTTGTGGTTTCCATGCAATCTATTTGCTTTGCGGTGAACTGTCGTAATGAATGCACTTTACTCAAAGTAGACAAGTTTCGGGTGAGGAAGTAATGAGTAAGATGCTTACAATAAGTGGTGAGGAAATATCCGTTCCTGCGGATGGTCGATCATGGTCTGCGTGCTAGGGTGGATGTTCGAGGTCCAACCTCGTGAGCGAATCAATCGATCTTCGTAATTCGCAGCGAACTAAACTGTAGTACGTGCCAGAGATACGTTGCGTTGTCCAACTTTGACCGCATGTTTAGGCGTCAAGCCCACACCATATAACGGCATTATCCACGCTACAATAAATACCGCGTGATGCTCAGTGTGTTCTCTCATTTAATTTTCACTCACTTCACCCGTTCTGTATCTATTTGCGACACATTTCACACTACATTCAAAACTGGGGCACTACAAGAGACCTTCGTGCACACTCTTTTTGGTTGAAACTCTTACCGGTCCTGACGTTTAGGAAAGAGCAAAAAAAATCTTTGTCATCATCATCATCATCATTGTAGTAAAAGCTTACCCATTGCTTAGTTTTTTTGTTTCGTGTTGTTTATTGTTCTCTTTTCTGTATCTCCGATCATTTTTCTTTTTTAGAAAACGTTCTATGATAAAAAATAAAATATCCAACTCACAAATTCCCATTCAAAACTCAAAATTTCATTTTTGATATTTATTTTTATAGGAAAAATAATTTAAATCTATAACAAATAGTTCTATTGTTATAAATTATTAATTACATTTTCACTATCTATATTACATAATAAACTTATTTTTGTAGAAATCGGACTATGCGATAATATTGAGTTGACAATGAAGAAAGTAAACCTACTGAAGTTTATGATGACCTAATCAAAGTCATAATAGAATCTGTGGATCTGTGGTTAATGTATCACAAACAACAGCTGAAATTCATTCAGCTCCAGCTCTTGGAATGGTAAAACTTACATCAATTTCTATGATAGCAAAATCATAAAGAAAAATAGATAATATATAATTGATTAAAATTAATTTTTTGTATACAAAAAAAGAGTTTTTTTTCACATTAAATAATATTGGTGACTCAATACTATAATACTATTATATAATACATTGTAAGATTTTAATGTATTTTAACTGATGTCCTATCAATGTTGAAAAACATACATGAAAACATGTAATAAATATTAATTATAACTATAATTTCCAAAAACTGTTGTGTTTCCAGTTTTTAGATAATATTATTGGACGAACCATGGGTCTTGGCCAATTACTTTATGTCATCTGAGTCATCTGAGCTGCCCTTATTGGTGAAAAGGTTACATTCAGCATATTATTAAATAATTATGCCAAAGATTAAAATAGTATTGAATTTATTTGTTATATACTTAGTACATATTTTTTTCTAATAATAATTATATTTATTGAAAAATAAATAAACGAGCGATCTCTTCTAGAATTTCAGGATTTTTACTCGTATAGTGAAACATTTTTCCATATAAACTAATGTAAAATACTATAATGCGTTTCATACCGGAAAAATTTATAACTTGGTCTCGATTTTTAATCCATGCTTTTTTATATCTATGGTTATTTTTATTCTTTGGCTTTTAATTCGTAGATATGCAAGAATTATTACATTTTAGACGTAACAAACCACAAATAATATGTGCGATTGTACGTTAGTATAATGACTACTAACACCAGAAATTGATTCCATTTACATATGGTGAAGCGAGTTTATATGTTTTATATTTGTTTATATACAGATAGTTTATTTATATATTGTAATAATGGTTAGATACAATACATTCTTATTCAGACTATAGATTTTATAATATTAGTGTTTATATATTTTTATAAGAAAATAATGTTATCTTTGAAAAATCACAGTAATAAGTCGAAATTGAGTTGCATTGAAAATGTAGTTAATAATCTACAGAATATAATACATTATTATTAAACATATCCAGCTGATATCGATATTTTACATGTACATTTATAATAATTGCCAATTAGGACTTATTATATGAACCGTATACAGATGAATAATTACAAAATGTGTTGCAATATTGATTGTATGAAATATTTGATTATTAAATTATAAATTAATATATACTATTTTTTTATTTCGTCCATCTATTACATTTTTTCTTTCATCATTACATATACAATTACAAAATTTTCACCATCTGGCAGAAAATCCGTTTTTTTTTGTCCTATTAATTTTATTTACAATTTATTCAGTAAGACTGCACTTTTTTAAAGCAATTTTAAAACAACGAATGTACTTCTATTTCTTTATAGAAAAATAATATTATTCATTTTTATAACAAGAAAAACACATTGAAACTAATTATACCACCATTCTTTCTCTACGATTATTATAAATAATTTCGCCTATGTTAATGATTTATCTAATAACTTTGATTTTGACTTACATAATGTAATGGAAAATATTTATTTCTGTATAATAGATTTTACAACTGATGCAAAGAAAATATTGAAAAACGGAGACATTTAAAGTTATACCTTCAGTATAAATACTTGCCTTTCATCAGGTTCATCATTGAGCCAATTAATTTCATAAACATTAAGGATGCTCAATTTACTTATTTTACATCGATTGATTCATTTAAAACAATGCATTTTCAACCGGTCAAATTGACCGGTATCAGTAAATATCTTTATCTTCTGTGTTTATATTCATTTTTTTTTTTATAAATATTAACATTTATTTTCTATCACATCATTTTCAGTAAATATTTTCTAAAGAAAAATGTTCATAAGGATAAAATTTTCTCTTATAATTTTAAGAAATCTATTCATTGAAATATTTACACATAAACCATTATCGAGCTAACAGTCCTTTGATATCAATACATCTGTTGACATCCACATTATTTAATCTTTGTCTAAATAAATGCAAATGTAAACTTCAATCAGTTTGCAATTTGCACAAATTGATTATGCCTTTGTGATAAACAATTTGATGTGTTTAGCTTTGCTATATGTATCCAATTATTGTACACGTTACATATATTGACTATAGGTTGCTTAAGCCTTTAATTCTTCGTTGTAAAAAGTAGTTTAAATACTAATTTTGTATTGTTTCAAACTCGATCGAAAATAATGCAATTTATTGCTAACTTTGCGAAGTTTAAAAATATAGTTAAATTAATTAAATACATTTATTAATATTATACAAAAATATTATTTTGACCCTAATTAGTTCCAATTATATAAATATATTTTACTTTTTGTATTTGTTTATATGTGACTAATATAAGAAATATTTATATTATTTATTTGAAAAGAATAGCCTTTAACCTGTAAATTTTAAATATCAAATAAACAAAAAGTGAATTTTAAATTATTGTCATGTAGATTTATTAATTATATTCCAAGAATATTAATGAAAAACACAAAATAAATACAACTAGTTTAGGGTTTCATTTGCAGCAACCACAATAAAATAATACTTTGAAATATTACAAAGAAAATTGTATAAGAAAAGGTCGGCATTCTTAGGTTTCCATTTATTTTTAAAATATTTTTGTTTTATTCTTAAACGAAATAAAAGCAAAGTTTCACCATTAATAATCTTTCGCGGACGTCTCAATTAGGATATCATTAAGAAAGAAAAAAATAAGCAAACTCCGTGATTATGTAAATACTTCTTTTTCTTTTTTATGCCTCTTTCGCCCTCCGATTCTTTTCATATCTCAAAGGGAGACTCTCCAATTTTGTTTATAGAAATTCAGAGCGGAGCGAAACTTCCGCCGAGGCAGACAGGAAGAAGGGAAAAAGCAGAAAGAAAGAAAAAAAATCACTAGCGACGAATAAAAAATAAGTGAAGTATTCGGTCCATTGGGAAATTTGCACACAATGTCCGGTTAAAACTTTTAACTCGTCTGCTTAAACAGATTTATCTTGAAATTGTTATGCACTAAATATTTCTTCCACGGTATTAAAAAGATGAAAATATGTAATGTATTTTCATATTTATTTACTCTTTTTTTATTAAGACGTACATATTTACAATTCTGATTATAATATTCTATAATAATATTTTTTAGATAGGTAATTATTAAAAAATTGGCTATGCCTATATATATCAGAATTGTGCAAAACAATGTGTATAAATTCTAAACAGTGAGATTTCAATCATCTTTAAATAAAAGTTTGGTTTGGATCAAATGAAACTGATACATTTAGTACCCTCATCAAAATGGAAGAAAACAAAGTTTTTTGGACTTTGATACTTGTCTATTACTGTAAAGCCAAAAATACTACTAAAGCAATAACTAAGACATATTCTACCTACGGAGAAGTTGCTTTAGCTAAATGAACTTTAGGAACATAGTCCTCTAAATTTAATGCTAATGATTTCAGCTTAAAGTTCTGTTAGTAATAATGATGAAATGAAGACATTGATCGAGAATAACCCGAACTACACGACACGTAAATAAAATATCAAAAACAACAGACGTTTTTGAAGCTTGCTCTCATAAACCGTTGAGATATAAGAGTTTTGTAGAATTTAGCAAATTTGGGTTTTATCGGATAACCAATATATACAAAACAAACAATTTAAAAAAATTATATCGTTTGTAATTATTTTGTGTTTAAATTACAAAATCATCCCAGAACACAAATGTGTTTAAAACATATTTTTTGTTAGTATTACTTTTCTAAAAGGTTTAATTGTGTTTTGGGTTAAAAGGCTCGAACGGAGAGGTACAAGAAAGGTCGGATACTAGTTTAATTAAGCTGAGGTTAGCGACGGTCCGGTTAAGTTTGAATGCTCCTCGAAGTAAGCTCCATAATCTGCGGGTGTCCGTTTGTGTTTGCACCGGATCCGAAGAAGTTCATAATTGTCGTTCTTGCGGTATACAATTACGCAAATGAAACCGAAACGTTATGTAAGCAGCCGACGCCTCGGCCCTTCTGAACGGAGGGTGGCGCCCGCGATCAACGGAAGAGTCCTCGTCCACTGATTAGAGCTGACCGCGTTGGCACTAAAGCTTCCCCATCCGCGCCTCAGATAGGGATGTAATCTAATAAGGGCGCGGCGGTCGCTGTTTAATTCCAAAACTCTCTCGGAATTTCCACAGGCTCTTCTTATTTACCACTCAAATTACCGTTTGATGTCATCATCATCGAGGAGCACGTTGCTAAGGGTGAATTGATGTTTAAGTAAATTGGTGGTAGCCTTTTATCGGCAATAGTACAAAGATTAACACTGATTATAGTTAAATCAATAGTGCGCTCAGTTGACGTACTTAATGTGTATAAAAATGCCGTACGCTAAGCGAATATATATTAACTGAGTTTGAATTGTTTTATAAATACACATTTTTTATATATTCGAATCTCTACATTCATAGAAACATACTCAACTTTCATACGAACGTATGACGATACTCAAATTAGCATTTGAAATCACAATTATGGAAGTAGACGTAGTAGAGGATGAATTGATAAATCAATAATACGCTCTGATATGATTTTGAATTATTAAGTAAATATATATTTACATTATTTTAGTGTATTACATTCATACGAACGTGCATTAGCTATTACTTAAAGTTACAGTTTATATCATCAGTACCGTGAATGATGAATTGATATTTGAGTAAATTAGAGGTAGCTTTTTATCGGTTAACGTACCTAGAGTGTATATAACTAATCGTTTGCTAAGCGAACATATGCATTCACTTTTAGTTTTATTTACGAACGTTCTTAATTTTTATACCAGCGGTTCCCAAACTGTGTTACAGGGGCTCGGCGAAAATTGAAGAAAAACTACATTAACATAAACTTTTGACTTAGAACGCCTCGAAAAAAATCTGATATATTAAGGGCAAAGCGAAAAAGTTTGGGAACCCCTGTTTATACAAACGAACACACAGCCATTATTTAAATTACCGTTTGATGTTATCATTACGAAGGAGAATTAATGTTTGAGTAAATTTGAGGTAGTCTTTTTTGAGCAATCATATAAAGATTAACACTGATTATCTGATTAATGTTAAATCAATAATACTAGATACGTTATGCGATATATCATTTTTAGTATACCAGTGTTTCTACAATAGTACACACTTAGCCATTGTACCATGATTTCATATTCTGAGAATTCCCGTACTGATATAATAAATAGACTACATTTTAATTTAATTTTGGTTTGTGATTTTTTTTTCTGAAATTAGTTTTAGAATGAAGGAACTAAGATAATTTATTTATTTTCTTTACAGCATATAGTTCCAAAACATATTATAACTTAAAATTAATTAAAATTAATTTTTATATATTGTATTTATTAACAAATAAAACTTATCTGTAATTGGACCGTGTCTAAGTATTTTTCATATATTTATTTCTCTTAAATATTTTCTCTTAAATTTGGTATGCAATTTACAGTTAGATAAATATGGTAGATATATTCGAGATCAAGAAAAGTGATTGCGTAATTATGGCTCATTACTTATAAGTAATTAGTGTGGTAAGATGTTAGTTGGATAGGAAAATGGAAGAGAAATTAGCGGAAGTGTTTGCGAATGTGTGAATCGTTTTTGAGCGAGGCTATCCAGCAACGGTACAGGAGGCACATCTAGTAGAAACTGTAGTTTAGGTGGTCGAGGCTATACGAATAAGTTATAAAGTTTAAATTAACGGGAGGGCAGGGAGGCCCTGGCCCTTAATGGAAATTGCACGGCCGCAAACAAGTCGAAACAAGCGCTGCGTAAACAGACTCAATTCACAATTACACTAACTATAATGGACGAGCGAGGTCTGCACGCGCTATTTCAAATTTCGACCCATCAAATGCCCGTCTCTCCTTTCATTCCTGTTTAAATTTGTATTCATCATAAGAGCTCTACTAAATTGGGTATCAAAGGGTCCAAACATACCTTAATAGAGTATACATCCGTAATTGAGAAACACACGTTTGTTTCGAATTATAATACCATATAGTCACTTTTTGTTTCAATTTATGTTTTTCAAGTTTTACTAAATATTAAGTTCATACGAATACATAGGTATTATTATGATTGTACTGATATATTTGTATTCATAGTAAAAACTCCACTAAATTGGTTATGCAAGTGTAGAAAGATATACTATAGCAGCCTTTGTCAACCTACAAATCCCAAAATTGGATCGAGAAATGACAGCTATGACCATGTGTCAAAGCGAGGAACTGGTGAAAAACTATTATCAACTGGGTCGCAGTACAATAACAATTGATTTTTATTCGTGAGATCTCTACAGTATTTTAGCATTACATATATTACATTACATAATAATAGCTTATTGAAATAAATGTATGTTATACAAAGTATTAAATGCGCTTATTTTCTTTTAACAGTTAGATTAGTTATAGACCGACATGCAATAAATGGGATAAAGAAGAAATAAATAAATGTATTATTACTACTCATATATCAGTTAGTAAAGTTTTTTTTATTAACTATACTTTCCCCTTGAGATTGTTCAGATAATAAGATTATAGTATATATAAGCACTCCAATTATTAATTAATCACGAGTCGTTGGAAAATTAATTAAAATTGTTGGTTACGGCTTATTTAAAATATACAAAACTGAGTGCAATCAATTGAATATAAATATTAAAAAATGTTAGAAATGTATTATGTGCAGAAATAGATGTTAAGTGAAAATTTTGAAAACCTTTTTAGCAGCAAATACAAAGAAAATGAAGACGAAATTGAAGAAATATGCTAAATTGATATTGAAAACGTTTTATTTTTTTAGTGATAATAATCCTAATTTAGAAATATGTTAGATATTGTTAAATACTCAGTATAGGCAAATGTTAAATTAAAGATAAAAAAGTACATATAATCAACTTTAGACTCATAATTTAGAATTTAACTTTGGATGTAAGTTGACTGTTTCTTTAATTAAACTTTTCTTTGTACGAAAACTTTCATTTTTGTAACGATCTTTCTTCGTTGAAAGCAATGTTAATCGAGGTATTACTGTAATCAACGTAAATTCATTTTCTTATTTTTTGATGATTATATTAAATAAACTGGATAAGTGGAAGCACTTTAATATACATGGGCTAATAAATATCTACAATAATATAGGTGATCAGTATTTCTATATACTTTACCAAATTTAACGCTGAAAAGAATGCCTAAACATTCTATAGATCAGCGGTTGCCAAAGTGGTGGTCCGCGGACCACTAGTGGTCCGCGAGAAAATTTCGCTGGTCCGCAGAAAAATGTGGAAT
>NW_017098875.1:11957-77024 GCF_001412225.1 Nicrophorus vespilloides
TAAAAAATCCTATTAGTGGTCCGCGGGATTTAAATTATGAATTAACTGGTCCGTGAGGTCAAAAAGTTTGGCAACCGCTGCTATAGATTGTAGGTATTATATTTTGATAGTAACAGACGTGGGGTTTAACAAAAGTTTGCTAAGTTGGCTGAAAAAAAAAACAAAATATTAACAATTTTATTTTAATATTTTTAATTTTCATGCTTTTTTAATTATCTCTTCATTGGAACTGAAGACTTTTTACTTTATTTTTTATACAACCAGAAATGACAGGGCGCAATGTCGGTAGAATAAGATGCTGGGCGAATTTCATTGATGCCAGAGAACACAAGAAAGTTGTTGGTTATTTCAGTAGTGTAAGTGGGCGCTTGGTTGTAATGTAAAAAGTAGGGACGAAGTTCCCATTTTTTCTGGTTTCCCAACAAATTTTTGAAAACTTGTGGTAAGCAAGTTTCTGTGTACTACTTATTAGTTACCCTTTAACCAGTTTCGAGTGAGATAGCAGCTACCACTTTTACCCTGGTAAAGTAAATCGACATAATCACTTTTATTACTGATTTTTGCTATCTTGCTTTAACTGGGGGGATTTCCATACCATGGACTGTTGCTTGGTTTCCAGGTCATACTTATACGATACTGTTACGATTTTTCTAAAAGTGCTAGAATCTCCATTTTCAAAATGCTGAATATTATTATATTAAAGTATCATTACTAATAAAAAAAAATACCACTAATAAGTTTATTAACAAATATGGAATAACATTTTGTTTCATTTATTCATACAGTAAATAATATTCAAGTAATCTCCTACTTTTTTACTTTATAAATATATTACAAAATATGAGTATAATACATTGTTTCGAACAAGATTTAATATTTAATAATTATATCTATGATAATAACAAACTTTTTAAATTAATAATTCTCCAACTTAGTTAGTATATTAAAATGATTAGCGGCAATAGTTAATGGAGCAGTTAACAGCAATCCGATGATCAGCCCAAAATCCTGATTATATCCAGCAAGGATCAAAACGAATGTTATCATCAGCCAGAATATCTCAAACCTCCTGGACTTTGCAAACAGCATCATCATATCATCCTCCGACTCCGTATCGAAGCCGTGCATTCCTATATACTTCATCAGTTTAGAGACGCACCTCAACACATGCTTCATGGAAATCATCGAAAAGATGACCAAAATCAGCGCAACAAAGTCTTCATTGAACGCAGTGATACCAGTGGCTATTATAAATATGATCAATCGAACTAATGTAAACGCTATCATCGTTGATTATATTTGACGTTTATCAAATTTGACGTTCGATAAATGGGGCATGTAGAAACAGAAACGAGGAGAGGGAGTAAAAAAAAGGCTAACGAGGATCATCCGAGCAGAGGGGAGAAGGAGCAGATGTCCTTAAATATTCTTCCCGAGAGGATTGCTACGCTCGGATTCTCTTCCTTTTCGCAGGAGAGCACTGCCTAAAACTTCATTCAACAGGTTTTACTAAATATTTATGTCTATCCCAGGTTCGCATAACTGTTGCGGTTTTGTATCCTAGATTAGCACCGCAAGATCTCTCTTTGTACCCAACCTCACTTGCCTGACTATATATATAAAATATATTCTGTATACAGACAAACTCTTTATCATACAGATCTTAGGATCTTAAAATTATACTTTGTTAAACAAATTTATGGTATTCTGAATAAACTAGCATATAAAATAGTAAAATTAACTAACAAAAGTAATTTTTTATAAATTATTAATAAATCAATAACATATTATTAATATTAATAAGTAGTAGATAATATTTTTCTCTGAATTCATTGAACCATCATTTCATGTAATTAAAGAAAGACTTTTTCTGAATAGAAACATATTCTCATCTAACTGTTTTGCAGCATCTTGATCCTCTACTTTTTTTACAAAAAAAATTGTTTTCACTTTAGATATGTGATCTTTTTCATGTCGATTTTTTTATATAAACATTTAAATTTTGTTTTCTCAATTGATTTTGATATCATATAGGAATTTGTGTCATAGAAATAATATTTTATGGGTGATCTACCTAATTCCTGAAAAGTGTTAACGCGAATTGATGCTGTACGAATATTGAAAACGTATAATCTTAAAATATATTTTTATTATTTGATACTAAAGGCTGTCCCAAAATTAACGCAAGATTTGAATTTGCCGCCATTTGTGAAGTAAAGTGTTGGCAACCAAAAAAAAAAAAACAATTTGTCAGCTTTGAGGTAAGGTTAGTAGGGTTCTTACAAATAATGAAAGTTTGGCAGCCGCAGTTCGAAAATGTCATACAAAATATGGTCGGTGTTTCATTGAAAAATTCAGGGAGACTGGATCAATTGGAGACGCTATACACACTGGTCGTCCAAAAGGCTGGAGGCATCATTGGACCATACTGTTTTTAAATGAGGCTGGTCAAGCAGTGACTATTGTTGGTGCTAAATATCGTGACATGATAACATACTTCAATAAAAAAAAGTGCGTATGTGCCAGCAAAGCTGTGGAGGCCATTTGCCCGATGTGTTATTCCATAAATAACCCTATCTTATGTATTTTATGATCACACTCTGAAGACTAAAAACTGTGTTTTCTAGTTAATTCAAATCTTGTGTTAATTTTGAGACACCAACTGAACAAAACTTGCTGTATAAACGCGAAAATATAATTAAAAAAATGTATATATTTATACACATTTGTAGCTCACAATTACATTTCAAAACTCGGTAAATATAAATAACACATCATCAAAAACATATTTTATCCGAAATATGAATAATTTGAACATTTTTATTGTCTTTTTTTATCTACTTTCAGTAGATGGAATATCAACTTGTGTGTGTGCCTTTCCTTGAAATTTACTGCAGTTAAACGATCAATGGTTTGCATACTTTGTCTTCCTGGTCTAGCTGCAGAAGTCCATGTTTTTGTAAAATTTGTTTCACGTCATTTCAAATAATAATTTTCAATGCGTTAAAAAATAATTATATTTATAAGAAATTTTATAAGAAAAATGCAGGTAAATATCACTAATGCAAATATTATTGCTACACCTCCATTTGGAAATAAAATATGAATAAATGCATCTAGGTAAAATAAATAACTCAATATAATAAATTTGTATAACCATAAAACACATTATAAAATATGAAATAATCATAAAATATATGTGTATATTAAGTTCTGAAATAAAAAAAAACTTACAATAGTGTAAAGATTGGTCAATAGGCTATAGCCGTATCTCAGCATAATTCATATAATTCATCAAATCGCTTATTGACGACAGTACCACTTTCATTTCCTCGTCTATTGACGACAGCCGTAGTTAAAGCTTAATGTCTTGAATTAAATCTATATACTATTTAAACAATCTAATTTTAATAATGAATAATTAAATGATTGTAATAAAAAGAAACAATGCATGATTTTTTTATTTACATTTAATTCGTACATCGTCTTAACGTTTCGTTTTCAACTATTCCAGCAAGTTGATTTACAGACAAAGCACTTATTTTATAATTAAAATTTACTTCCTCCGGGTTTCTTGCGATATGCAACCATCTGATTTTTAATGCCTTCTAGTTATATTCTCCTCTGCGTTTAAGATTCTAACGAAATGTCTTCTGCATATTTTATGAAAAAAAGTAATTACAATTACTATGAAAAGTACACAGACTCCGGTAATATTATGCAAACACTAGATAAATGTAATCATTATAAATTATGTGTATTTTTATTTAAAGTAACTTTTTTTTACGTTCATAACACAATTTGAAGTACTACATTTAATACTACAGTATTTTATAACAGAAGTTAATTAAAAAAAATCTTTACTAACATTAACTATATATTATTGATTTAAGACATAGTTAGGAAATAAGGACCAAATATTCACAGTGTTTATTAATTTAAATATTTGACATTGAGCTATTATATTTTGTCAATGACAGATTTATTGGAAATCGCTGTGTTCAGTAAATCATTTCAGTAGTGAAATTAGCGATCATAATATCTGAAAATTGGCTCTTTGCTCCAAAAAGGTTGCCGACCCTCGTGTATTATAATATATTTACATTTTAGTAATTTCTGCCAAATACTCTAGTTAATTCTCAAGTATTTGTCACATATTCATTTATAGAATGAACATTTATATTTAAATTGTGTTGTATACAGGGTGCGGCAGAAATAACTCTCATATTACAATGGGGGATTGAAAAATGGTACGAAGTATCACCAAACACTTTTTTATTTCTCAAATGTGGATACAAAAAAGTTTTTGACTATAAGTTTCAAAAAAAATATCGTTGAAATGGTGGCCTCGACGGACGATAGACAATGATTTTTGTAATGTGGGAGTTATTTCTACCACACACTATATTTATTAAATATTTAATATGTCGATTAAAACATCTTTGCAATTTATAAATTATAATGTACAGTGAAATAAATTGTAAGAAAAATGACACTCATAAAAAGTGACAATGAGAAGAGAAGCCACGGCCTGCTACATCATTTTTAAAACTTGTGTACACATATTATATGTGTCTTTAAATATGTTTTCAAAATTTTGGAACAAACTATGCTCCTTAAGCGATGTTCCACTGTATTATGTATTTAATTTCACAGTTAACATCGGTTGATAGCTTCTTAATACAAATTTATGCAAATAAAATATAAAAGAAGAAAATAATTTCGAAAACAATATTTATTATACATTTATATTATTTAAAAGTAACTTAATTAATATAATAAAAGGATTTGTTGTAAAATTGTAAATACTGAATTTATTATAACTATTAATCCTCCTAATTATTAAATCAAAAATTTAATTTTCTGAATAATATTATCATATGTATATTTGCTAATTAGAGACGCATACATTTTTACAGAGAGATAATTTAATTATACTTCCATCATAAAAAAAAACCTTTTTCCACGTACCCACACTCGTTCAGTCCATTATTAAATATAAAAGCGTGCTGACAAGAGTTGGTGTCCCGCAATTAGGCGAATTAAACAAATTTGCATACGTTAAAGCCATTTCTTCGTAACCCACAAAAAGCCCATTTATTTAACGTTGAATTACTCAAGCTGCCACCTTTTAATCCGATTCATCCTTCCTGCTCCCAGTTCAAACTCCGACAACAGCAGGTTCAACTTTACACGTTATTTTTCTAATTTCCTTTCCAAGCTGCATTGACAAGTCGTTACTCACGTGATATGCGATGTGTGTAATTGAGATAAATATCCGTAGAATGCGTCCCTACGTGCCAGCAATACGTTCTCCCTTATTTTTTATATGTTTCCATATCAACACGGAAGGTTCGAGTGAAGGGCGCACCCTCACAACGGGCGTATATTTAAGTAATTTGTTAGGCTGAGATTCCCCGCCGCGATTGCCGTAACATTTTTATTTTCAGCTATAAATATATCATTTTTATTCCCCGATTGATCATATCATGGGAAAGAACACAAAGCTTATTTGCGCCATTATAAATTATAAAATTGCTCGTTCCACTCTTTACCTTGCAACTCGAATGCTGAATTATTTATAATATCAAACTGTATAACATTATGGAAATTGTACCACAATATAATCTTATATTCGTAAAATTTCTTTCAATATTAAATGAAGTTTATTGGTAAGTTTATACTCTTCTAGTTATACTAAAAGTTGGCAGCAATTATATATTTTAAAATAGGAATGAACTAAATATACTGCTCACGACCATTTCTCGAGAATATTGTTTTGTTCCGCACACTGTTGTAAAAACGGTATGTACCAAATATTTGGCATTAAGAGGTTAATTGTATTTATCTGATAATTTTTAAATTTTTTATTATACCCGCTGCCCTCAAATTTATTTCATAATGAATTTATTTAATTAATTTATAGTATAAGACTCATGTTAGAAGCGACTTATATAAATTGTGTAATAAATCCACGAAGTCAAATTTATTTTAAAACTGAATATTTTAGTTTGCTTTTATATATTTTACGGAGAGAATAAATGTTACTTATATATTAAGAAGTAAACTGGTTTTAGTATAGTTTATAAAAATAATCAATTAAGGAATAAAAAAAGATAAAAAATAAACGTAGAAATTACTAAAATATTTCGAAAACACAGAAAATGTATTTATTGTTGTTTTCTGTCCGAGTTGTGAAGATTGAAATTTAAAATAATAACTTGAAAAAAATCGCTGTTTGTCTGTAATTATTTGTGTATTCATATAATTATTATATAAATATTTTGATTAATACATTTAAAAAATATTAAACATTAGAAAATGTTTAAACCATATCTATATTGAATTTAAACATTTTTTTGTAATGTTTCAAAAAATATTTTAATTATACTGAATTATACCGAATAATAGATAACAACTCTATTATTCGGTATAATTCAAATTATATATTGCTTAAAGTTAAGCATCTCTTTACAATTCAACGCCCATATACATTGCTTAGTTATCGATGCACTTCCTGTGCTCAGAATAGATAAAATCGAAATTGTATATGCAATCATACACTTCCGACATGTAACCTACTGAAATCAAGACGTATGACTAAAAGTAATTATATAAAATTATAATGCAATTTGCAACATATTTGCTTATAAACTCGAAATGTTGAGCATTTATATAATATTTAAAGTATTCTCAACTTTTTAAATCTATACATTTTAATTTTAAATAATTATTTAATATTGGATAATAATATTGGTTATGCACATTTACAATACATGATTTAAATCCGAAGTTTTCAACATTTATACTGTATTTTTGTTAATAAAAATTGTTGTTTTGTTTACTTTTGCCAATAAAAGTATTATTTTATTTTCAGGTCATAAAATTGAAGTAGATTAGTCACCATCTATCTGGAATAATCATTTAAAAATGTTATTATAGAATTTTTAAGTTTAATTTTAATTATGCAGAAACCCATTATAAATGTTAAGAACTGGGATTCAGGCGCCGCAAGCTTAGTAATAGAACAGTGACGGGCACACATAAATTGGTCGATAATAATAATTATTATTAGATTTTTTTTTATAATTTTCAAAAATATTTATTTTGAAATAATTTTAAATAAAATTGTAATTTGTCTGCTGTATTTAAACTAATTTGTCTATAAAATTAATTGGCAAATTATTAAACAATAATAATTATAAACTATATTGATAAATATTGCAAGTACAGAAGTGTATTTTTTGTATATTCATAATGTCTTTCCTTGCCAATTTAACAGTGGGAGGATTATCAAAGTAATTTATCATTCAATAATTTTCTTGCATGACATTTTTATTTTTTGAATATGATTTAGTGCTTTGTTTTGTCAGTTTTCAAATTCGACATTATCCTACATCATTTATTTATATATGTCTGATTTTTTTATATTTTTCGCATTTATCATTATTTATCCACTATGCGTTATTAATAGTTTTGTTTTTACATAATTGTAAGTAATACTTTTGAAATTTATGTTATATTAATTATAGACAAGTAATTAATACCTATAATCCAATTAATTTACGTTGATGAACTTAATATAATTTAACTTACAGTTGCTTGACTCAATTTGATGAATTCAGAAATCAAACTGATTGTTTTTTTAACAATAAATTCGACCATAATTTTCTATCACTTACAATTTTGTTCACATCATCCACTTTTCTTGAACATGCTAATCCTTTCAGGTCCATTCTTTTATCTGCAAAATTCCTCCATTCCTTGATTAGTTTGCATTTAAACAGGATTGTTGTACTTTGTTGCATTTAAACAGTAAATACAGATATTTTTTAATAGATCCGCTAGAAAATTCCTTATAAGTAATCTTTGCCAAATTGTCCGATCTTTCATAAATATACAACGAAAGTTGCTCCATTAATAAATAAAACAATACCGGACTGTTTGAGGCGTACTAATCGTACTAATATACCGCACAGGAAAAAACTCTATATACGAGAAAAACTAATTATTTATGTTGTGAAGTTTTCAAACCGGACTGATCGAAGCCGCACTATGCGAAAAAATATATGAATTAGGACTATTGCAAACAAATTATATAATTGTGTTACAGCAAATAAGTGATAAGTTTTTAACTTGATAAATTCTAATTTCGATGTATGCATTGTTACCTATCTATATAGGAAACAGGTGAAAACAAGTCGGTAAAAGTTTGATGCTTTTTTAAATTCTTTTTTGCCTCATCGAATGATTTATCTGCCATGTGGCCATGGTTTATTCCCAATACAACGTCCGCTGTGGCCGTTGTATATCGCAAAATCGACATTTGTAAGAATTTACGAGCGGACAAAAATGCCTGGAATGAAAACCAGTGCAAACAAACAGACGAAAACGAAGGAAAAAAAGGTGAAATGAAAAACAAAAATAAATAAATGAATACGAAATGTCGGGTGCGAACGAAGGGTTTTCCTCTCTTCCATTTTGAAATGAGAATGGAAAAAAGCATATTTAAAGCATCTGATGAATTGCACTGATTGCGGCTATAAATCATGAAACGCAAACTTTATATTATATCAAGGAGGAATTGTAAATTTTCGTCGTTCGAATGTGGATTACGTGGGTCGTTCGGTTTGGGGGAGTGGGAAAGACTTTGATGAATGCACTTTTACGCGAGGATTTCCGGATCATCAATAACCATTTCGACGTGTTTTCACATTACTAAATTATTTAAATTCCTTGGATCCGAAGTACTTGAATTGGACCACATCATTAATAAGAAATCTACAAGGAATACATTTGCATTAATTACAGTAAATTGTAAATATACTTAACTAATATTTAATCTTCAACTACTTTCCTGACCATTTGAACATTGTTTATATTCAAGTTGTATCTACATTATACTTCAAATTTGACATTAATAACGTTCACAAAATTATACCGGGAAGCGGTAAATATGGTAACAGCAGTAACTAAATACAGTAAAATTTTGTTGGGAAACCGAGTCGTCATTGATATTTACACGATAACATATGTTCTTCAATATTTGGAAAAATATATTTAATTAACCTATTCAAACTGTTCTAAATTCTCTAAATTAATTAAGTAATATAGTTTCTTCAAAAAAATATTAAACAATAATAAATTATAGATTTTGAGTTAACTGAAAAAGGAGGAAACCAAAGTTCTGTGCTTGAAACAAAATTTTGTTCGGAAACCAAATCGTCTTTTGATTTTTGGACAATAATTTATGTTCATATATATTTGGAAAAATGTTTTTAATTAAATACCTATTCGAATTATTTAACTAATATAGTTTCTTGAAAAATCTATTAAATAATAAATATAAACCATAGAATCTGAGTTAAGTAAAAAGTAGATTGGAATAAAAGGAAATCGAAGATCTGACCTGGAACAAAAAAAATGTTCGGAAACCGAGTCGTCTTTTGATTTTTGCACGATAACTTATGTTTTTCTACATTTGGAAATATGTGATTTAATTAGATATCTATGTGTTTTAAAACAAACCCATTTTATGAAACTATGTTCAGGTATCAATAGGTTATATGAAAAGTGGGTTATTTAAGTTTTGTAGAAAAATATTCCACAATAATATAAGAAAGATTCGTACGCAATTCTGAACCAAAAAAAAATGTTCGTAAACCGAATCAAATTTTTTGTTTTACTATATTTGAAAAACTTATTTTAACTATTCCAATTTTTTTAAACTATTTATTTTATAAGTTTTTCAATAGAAATATTAAATATAATTATTAAAAATTAATTGTTTAGCTTGTAATACTACACATTAAGTGTAATAAATAATTAAAAGTTTATAATGTAAATATTTAATGCAAAAACCTACGTGTTTAATAAAATAATAACTGAAATTTTGCGGTATATTTAAAAAATGTTTTATTTTAAATTTTACACATATTATTATTATATAGCATAATGTATTATTATTTTCTTCTAAAATATTAATAGTTTGAAAAATAAATTATGTTATTTTTTCATAATTATTTTTTTTTTCAGGTGACTAAATAAATTTCCTTATTGCGCTGAGAAATGAACGTGAAAAAGATAAGTACTATATTTTATATTACCTAAATAATCATTACGAAAAAATAATGAATTCTGCAAGCAAAACGTCCTCAAATTTTGTTTGTTGCATACATGGGTTAATATTTATCAATTTTCCCTCGACTGTGATGTTATTAAATACTTGAAAGTTTAATATCAACATGCTTTGAGCTGAATATTTCCAGTCTTGTTATGTGAAGTTTCAATATTGCGTTATTAGTTGATATATTTTATATACGTTTAAAATAAAATAATGTTTATGTGCATTTCAAATTTTATTTTCCAATTTACTTTGCGTATTTACAATGCGAGTTAAATTCAATTTTTTATTTTGAAAATCCACAATAGCTTGAAACACGAACGCATTCTGTATTGAATAAAATATTTATGTAAAATAATATACAAATAGATTATTTTTTTACAAGTGGAAAAATCTGTGGTCAATTGAAATAGTCATTAATAACACAATTATCCGTATTTTATTTGCTTTTGTATTTTGTATAGTTATTGCAAACTATTTAATTATTACTTTATTAAATCAATATGTGTATTGTGCTTACAACTTTGATTCATTTTCGCATTGGGTCTTTCGATGATAAATTGGCTCCTAGTGTCCACTATGCGTTAGAAAATGGTAGCTGAGTTGGACAAGAATTTTACTAACCTTGAAATATCTTAAAAATTACTGATTCAAAATGCTGCCGACTTCTGATCTAAAATATTATTTAATTTAATTATTTGTCATTAAATATCAACATTATTTATTGAAATAAATAAAATATTTATTAATGAGAAATATTTGATGGAACTCTTATTTATTTAATTACAATTTTATGTATCATAATTAAGCAATATAAAATTTAATTTTTGTTTGTACTAGTAAATTGATCGTAATTAAATAGAATTAATTTATGATGTAACTACAGTATTATTGATGCCTTGAAATAATCCAATTGGGAATGTAATTTCAACAGTTATTCCTGGTAGTCGTATGTCCTTCGTGGGATGTCGTTTTATTTATAGTATGAACTTTATTGATTTCGACGTACCTATTTTGTATTACAAACACCATTCAATAAATAATAATATATCTGTATTGACAAAGTCAAAGGTCTATCGACCGCGCTACAGGCTATTTAAATAAAAGCGTCACCTACAATGGAGTCAGATAAATTACAATACGAAAAAAGTCTCTTTATCAATATTCACACCTTAAGATAGATTTTCTCAAATATTTTATTAAAATGTATTGATTTTGATTTTGGAACATAAAATTTACTTTATATTGAAATTAACCAGCAACTACTATGGACAGATAAAAAAAAAGCACATAAGCACTACATGTGGGTTACAATGACCCGTTTATTATATATTTCAAAAATAGAACAAATTAGGGCTATCGACCTAAGTCTTTCCGGCCAGAGATATATATAAAAAAATGCATTCTGACAAAAAAGTAAGACGTACATATATGTAAATATTTAATTCTTAACATTTAATGAATTTAACATTATTTAGAACTGATTTTATTGTTCAAAACAGTCTGGGATTTTTGTTTTGAGCGTATGTCACTTGGACTAAAAAATACCTCTTTCTTTTCGATGTACAAATTCGTTTATTTAGATGTGTTTCCACGGGAATTTTAACCTGTATGATATATGCAATGAGAATTCAAATGTTCTAATGTCCAATGAAGTTATAATAGAGTATATAAACATATAAGACATAAATCAAAATAAAAAGATGATTATTGTATGTACAACCTACAAGAACATTATACAATAAGCAAAATTATAAAATGTATCGGATAAAGAACTCTTGCTCTAAACAATATTTTTTTTATGTCGTGTAATTTTATTAACCTATTGTGGTTCATTAATGTAAATATTGATGATGATTTTTTTTAATTTGTAGGTTAATTTCAGTAGTATATTGATACTATGCAATTCTACTATTTCCATTCACTGTGAATCTGCTGCTATTCTTAACACTGTCATTGTCCATCGACTTGGCTGAAGGTCCATATGCTGAACCTCAGTCATTTCACTGAACAATAAAATTGTCTATCTAATTTTACAATTAAAACAATGTAATTCTATAAAATTAGTGATTTTAAGTTATATTTTTAGCTTTCTTGTAAAATCTAATCAAAAACTTTTGTTTGTGATATAGAAATCGATAATATAAATTATATATTCATTTACCACTCAACGTAACTCTATTTCAAGAACACACGTTCATGGCAAACTAAAATAATTGACATATATTTATATATTTGTGTATAAAAGTAGTAGTAGTATTATATAATACAAAAGATAAAAGTAGATATCTAAAACTATTTAATTTAATATTTTAACTACATATGCATAATTATTAAAAATAAATATTTGTATTCACTACAACAATAACAATAATAAAATAGGCAGGTTGCTGCTGTTGGTTCTTTAAAATTTAATTCAATTATTTAATTTCGTAATAATAATTTACTGACCAGAATATAAAAAAAATCATAAATTTCATTTAGTCATATAAAACAGAACAAACAATATGCAGATAAAAAAATAATACAAACTGAAATATTCTTTTTTAGATTTTAAATATGTTTTCAAAATACATATAGCATACACTTGTTTGAATTAGTATAGTGAATAGATTTCTCTATTTAATAATAAAATCAATATATCAAAAATATATTCACTTTATAAAGATGTCAATTTTATCAAGGACACATGATCTCTAATTTTTTACAACCGGTTTCATTTCACTCAAATAATCTGGTTGATTTGCTGCAAAGGGCTAATAATAAATATATACATTCATTTTTGTACATTGAAAACCTTTGATTCTGTAAATAAGTAAATTTATATGAGAATGAAACATGAAACTTTTATAAAATTTAATTATATTTAATATTTGAAGTTGTTATTCCCCGGGCAGAAAGTCCTATGCAGATTACTGTATTAAAATTAAAACTTTATTGTAGTTTGGGAACATAGTACAAGTTTTCTCAACAATTGATTTTTTAATAAGACAGAAGATTATTACTTTCTTGTGTTACTTGTATTACTTAACAAATAGGAATTATTTTTCTTTTATCGGAAAAGTGAATTCATTTAGAGAATTAAATCGGTTAGGTGCATCTTCGAGGATAATCCAATGTTACTGACTCTTATTTATGCAGTATAACTATAGAAATAATTGAAATTATGTTTTCGACGAAGGAACAAGTTGCGCGGGTGAATAATAAGAAACCGTTTCCCCTAAAGTTATTGTTTATTAACTACATCTTACATCACGCTTACACTATATACTTAGAACTATTCTTCTCGATGGTAACTTAAGACTTCTTAATACTGTTACTTAAAATACTATTCTAATACTGTCTAATACTGTTCAACTCTATACTCAACTCTCCCGAGCTAAGCCTTTCTTGCCAACTTCAAGGTGTACATTGTCGCCACATTTCACAACCTCTGTTGCGCTCAAACAAATTCATGGTAAATAAATCAGAAAAAATGTAATTATTGTAATACTTTGTGGTCACAAAACTGTAATATGACAAAAGAATTGTAAAAAGGCCAAAAAAATAAAGCGCTTAACTGAAACAGTAAATAAACAGAGT
Organism: Nicrophorus vespilloides; assembly: GCF_001412225.1. Classification (NCBI taxonomy): domain Eukaryota; kingdom Metazoa; phylum Arthropoda; class Insecta; order Coleoptera; family Silphidae; genus Nicrophorus; species Nicrophorus vespilloides. The sequence goes on from NW_017098875.1 coordinate 25,663, forward strand.
GCGGTTTGTTTTCCGAAATGTTAATCAAATTTATAATAAAGGATTTGCATCGGGCCGTGATAAATTTTCTGTAATCACGCGTTCACAGCTCATGTATTTTCGCTCTTTTTTTTCGGAGGGTGGCGGCAGATAAGGGCTCGTGGCGCGAGGCCTTTTATTTTCTTCTTTCGGGATTCACATTAATACGTTTTAATGCTCCCTAATCTCACGAATATCTATATCCTGCCTACGGAGATTATTATAAAAAGCCTTTGCGAAGACGTTGAGTAAAAAGACAGAGGGAAAATAAAAAAACACCAGCATAAGGGCATCTCGGAGGAAGGAAGGGATGTCTCAAAATATTATTCTGGAAAAGACGAAGGAGCGGATTCCTTTAGGTTTTGCTCAGTGTATCAGTTTCGACTTGTTAAGGGTGAAATGAGCATCTTCCGATGATTAATTACACCCTCGGCCTCGTTACTCGGAAAGGCCCAGACGTGCTAATTACGAATACGCCGCCCTCCTTTCCATCCCTTACCCTTTTCCCTCTATGATAAATATATTTTAACTGCCATAATGGACAATATTTTATTATCAAATTATGCCACTCCAGAACAAAACATTTTAGTCACGCACCATTTGCTATTTGGAATTATATTTTCAATAAATTCCATTCATTTTGTATCCATATTGATTTTCGATCGCGTAAGGTTCTAAAGTATTAAACAATGCATTATCCAATATCCATATACGTATTTTTCAATACTTTTTATATTAATTATTAGATATTGTAATGTCTTTTGAATTGATTCAATCGTCCAATTAAAAAAAATAAGGCTGTAATACTAATAACTATTTCCGTTTTCAAGCTCATTTACGGTTTTAAAGTGAAATTGAAATATCTGTCTTTTTGTTATTTTTTTTTTTTTCGTATTTCCAATGAAGTGAATTCATTGTTTCAAAATAAATTTCAATAATTTCCACTTTCTTAATTTTAATATAATTTATGAATTAATTTATGTATGTAATGAAATATTATAATTAAATTTGTAATTTCTTTAAAAAGTAATTGAAATTTATAGTGTTAAAACTTTAGTAAAAAAAAATCTACTTGAAAATATTTCGCAGATTCAATTAGCGTTAACAGATTTAGGAACAATAATGGATGAAATAAAGTAAACCTTTTGGGGAGACCAACCTAAGTGATTCCTTTTAAACGCATTTCATTAAATTATGTAATAATGTAATGAATTAAACATTTACAAATTACTTGACAATTATAAAAAGGATTATAATTGTATACTGAACTACATCCATCTAGAAAATAGCCAAAATTTGTAATTAAATTACAAGTTTTATGTACGTTTTTTATTCATTAACCTGGTTTTATTATGGAGTATTATTTACAACAAAATATAAAACTTTTGTTCTTGTTTTATTATAATGATTGTGTTTACAAATAAAATAAAAAAAAAATAAAAAAAAAAAAATAAAGTTTTAATGATGGTTAGTAGCGCTGTAAAAATGTCAGTCCTTACAAATGAGTTTCAGGAGACAGACGAATGAATCAATAACGATCTCTCCGTGCTGATCAGGTTCTGTGATTCGCTCTCCCTCAAAGAAATTGCATATAAGATAGATACTTTTATTTCTATTGGTGCCAGTCTGACTGTTATTTATAAGAATTATTTTTGTTAATATTTTATTTTTTGAATTTAACATAAATCTTCGATCAGTACGAATTGACTCTTCGAAACCAAACTATTTTTTTATTGAACAATTTATATAATGTCTAGAAAATTAGAACAAAAAATCTTTTTAATAATATAAATGATAGATTATTTTCCTCTATAAATTAGTCTTATTTGTGCGGTTTATTTAATCTATGTAGTTAATTCCAGAATTAGTACGGTTACAAATAGTCCGGGACATTGTTGAAATCTTATACCCGCATTATCCGATGTATTGCTGTATGTATATACTCGATTATTCCAGTATTTCAAATAGTCCGGTAAATTGATGGAACCGAAAAAATAAGATAATTAAAGTGTTTATTTTGAAAAGTAATATACAGATATTGTTGCACTCCGCGTGTTTTGTAATAGGCTTCAGGAATTTCAAACAACACTTTACTTAGTGCGAAAAATAAGCAAAAGCAAGGATGTACACAACATTAACATTAAAAGCTATTTTCACTATCCCCATTTCATAGTCATAAATTGTTTAAATGGGGCTTCACAAATGACATTCCGAGGTGTATTCAACTATACGTTTCCTCATTTGGTCGTTGCTTTAATTATTAAAATAGACAAATGCGAAAATTGTGGTCTCGAATTACAATTGTAATAAAGTTTATTTAGTAAAAAATAATAATGTGTATATTACAGAGGTTGGCGAAAAGATCTATTATATTTATTAATGTGATTGTTATTTTAATATCATATATCAGTAAAGTACAATTTATTTTATATATCAAAAATGCATATACAGTGGGAATACGCACTTTGTATCCTAATTGCATATGTAACTTGATTTTTATTATATGTATATAATAATAATTTAATGGAATATATACAAATTTAAATTACCAAACATAAAATAAATTATTTAAATTTGTAATGTAATTATGCCAGAAACATTATACAACTCAGATTTATTTAGAAGGCTCATAATTAATAAACTCATTAAATACTTTTTGTTTGTATACATTTATTCAGAGAAAGTCCATATAGAAGGGATATTCGGATAATTATGTAAAAAAATTAGTGTATATATAAAATCACAGCATAATAAAAAAAAATAATGAACATAATTTATTGTAAACTTACGTAAAAAGAGTTATTGATTATTAGCATTTATATGTGTAATTAAATTATAAAACACAAAAATTAATATAATTATTTTCCATATATTTAGTAGCCTAGTATCATAAATATAATAAAATATTTTTTTAATTAACTAAGACTAACAATTGTAAAACTATAAAGCTTTTGGCTGATATATCCGCCCTATCCTTTACACAGGAGACATCGCTTATGCAACCAGTTGACGAGTTGACCGTTGTCTACTTATCGCGTTCCCAGTAACGCATATAGTTTATTATGAACATCCTGAATAGAAATACCAATATGACAGTTTGATTAAGAAATATTGTCTAATAAATTAATGGTCTAAAACGTGTAATTCAGGTATTTAATGAAATAACTATCAATATCATAAAATACCGATCTATAGTAGTTAAATTCATAATAGTTTTATTATTTTATACTTTAACTAGTTATTCTATATATTTCCAATTTATTGCACAATAACGTAGTAGTACAAAAATAAAGTATGAAATAAATATGTGGGACAAATATTATAACTCGAGGAATTAATTCAGTAGTTACTAATTAATTAAAAAAAAACATATAAATTGTAAATCAAATTACGTATTCTTTTAGAGAAAAAAAAAACATAAAATAACTTTATTACAGAAATAATAAAAACAGACAAAATTCTTATCTCAATGTATAAAAATACAGTTTTTGTTTAAGATAGTCAATATATAATATTATTGCTACTTGGTATAAAAGAGCGCGGCCGATATTCTATATCAAATAACAAAACTATTCCATAATTTAACTGCTACATCGATATTTCGGAATTCTTCAATCAGATCATAATTTTATTCAATCTTAATATTAAATAGAAAGTTTTCAAGTATTAAATGGAGTTTTAGGTTACAAAAGCTTTGGAAACAAAAAAATAATCGAATTTATCTTTCACATATTCATACGTTTGCTACCAAGTTTATGTCTATAATAATTCATAATAACACATTCATAATGCAATGTCGTTTAAACATATCGGTCATATTTAAACATATTTCATATAAAATATTATAAATTGCATATAAAGTTACATAAAAATAACTCGATCGCTAAATAAAATGGACAATACACAATTGGGAGCCAATAAAATATAAACTGAATGGGTTTTTTTGATATATTATTTATAAAAAATTTGAATCAATAATAATTTATAGGGCAGAATGACCTATGGTCAATAGCCCTTTGTTATAGATCAATTTGTTTTTTATTTTCTTGTTATATTAAGTTATTTTGAAACCGGACTTTTAAAGCATATAATAATGAACTACACAAAACGAGACAAGACTATTAAAAAAAATCACAATTTTGTATACTTTTTTTTAAATTTTGAATTCGGAACTCGCACTATTTGAGGTATTGCTATATATGTGTTTTGCAACATAATTGTTTAACTGCACGTGATAAATTAATTTATAAGAAAATCTATTCTGAATAAATATATAACAGAAAGTTATTTACTAAATCAATAAATTTTACCTGAAATACGTGTTAAGTCTATATGATCAATACATGATTGGATTGAATTCAGCCAAAAGGAAAATCGATTTATCACTTCCAAATATGCATTGAACTCTTCACGCACAACTGAACTCAATCTGCATAAGATGATGTACATAGCGCTATATATGCAAGACTATTGAAACATTATATTATTTCATTTATTATTAATTTAAGTAAAAAAGCTATTTCGAATATGTATAATTCATGTATACATCACATCAAAGGAATAAACTTTTCTTTTAAAAAATATTCACAATATGCGAAGTTCTTATTATTTGATTAATTTCTAAATTAATTTCTGAACTAATTTATGGTCTGATGATATTTGCTTAAAGTTGTGATGTTTTAACCCTTTGTCATCTAACTTATAAGTTTCGGCGGATATATATTACATTATTTATATTATAAAGAAATGTGAAACAGACCAAAATACTGGTTGGTACTTTAATGTAATCTATATAATGTATATCATATAACAAGACTATTCTATCAGGTCACAATTTTTTTCAATATATATATAAAATACAATGCTTTCAAGTAATAAAGGGCGTTTTAGAAACAATAAAACTTTGAAAATAAGAAAATAAACGAATTTATCTTACACATATTCATAACGTTAGCTACGAAGTTATCGGTCATATTTAAACATATGTGTACAAAAATGACACTAACCTTATTTCCAAATAACACAAGATGAAAATTTACCAAATACAGAAATACTTTACAATACATACAAAAATATAATAATAAACTTAAAAGAACAATAATTTATACAGAAACAAAATGTACATTATAACTTATTTATATATTGCTCAATTAAAATTTGTGAATCCTGACTGATTGAATCCTCACTTCAATTGTTTATTACCAATTTCGGGTATGAAAGAACAAAGGAGGAACGTTCGTACATAACGGAATAAATTGCAGTCTCAAAGAGCAAAGGGCGTTTAATAAAACTGTATATTTTTTTGTAAATGTCTCTGTCTCATCTACGACCTAATTATATCCATTCGACATACCATCACACGTTTCGCAACAGTATTAATTTGGAGATGAACATTTTCTCCTCACTGTGTAGGTTTTGTTTGTCTTAGCTCATTCCTTCTTATTTCTCCCCGAGAAAATATAAAAGAGATGTAATTCTCCTCTTTTAAAACTTTATGTTTATTTTCGTACAGCGAAAATAGGGAAAGGAATGAGAAAAAGACTAAGTGGATGAGAGAGTGAAAGGTAGGAATGGATATGGTGAAAGTTTTGTATAAAATAGGTTTTGGATTAAGTTCGGTATCGCTTGAATAAATTTATTAATGCTGGAAAACAGAAGGAATGGTCGGAATAACGAGAAATGCTTAGGATGTTTTAATCCCCCGTTTTCCCAGACATTATCATGCTGCTGTAAAACGGGAAGCCATTATCGATTTGGACCATAGTGAATGTAGTTATTATAGTTCTGGTACGAGGATAATGTTGCTGGGCCAATTGTATTTAACAATTAAATTAAAATAGAGGAGTACGCGCACCCTCGTGTAACAAGTTTGGGGCATTAGCATTGGCAATTAGGGCATTAGTGGGAATTGTAATTTATGTAAATAATGTGCTAAGATTCGCTAACAGCCTTATAAGATATTCAACCGAAATGCCGCATTAAATTCAATTTTGCGCCCGACCGTCTAAGGCTCCCTTGTTTTCTTATCATACTTCATTGTTTCCTTTAAAAAAAGAACAACACCCCTCGTTACAATATATACAGCATATCTTGAATAAACAATTAATTGTTTTCATTTTCCACTTATCATATGCATTATGCACAGTTTTATAATCTATTCATAAATAAATTTTATACAATTACAATTTTTTATAGTTATTCGATAACTTAAAATATTTTCCGTATAAAAAATCATATGAAAGGAAATTGTAACTTATGAATAATATTCGTATAAAATGTAATAATATTGATTGACATAGATAAAATATAGAGAAAAAAATAATTTCACTATAATTATCCGGAGGAGACTTCATTTATCTCATTTCGTTTATTATTTTAAGAAAAATATATTTTTATAATTAAATAAAGATTTATTTTCTTATACACGTGAACTGAGGTTCTGATGTGAAAATAATATGATCACGTTAAAATTCTGCATTTAAATAATATGTTCAAGGTAACGTTGTTCAATCTCAACATTTTTTTGATTCACGGGACACGGTACAACTGTTTAAGACATTGCCGGAAATTATACGGACTCGCCGAGATATTTAAAAGAAAATAATCTAAAAAATGAATACAAACAAAATACATATTTTATAGTTTGTCCCGGGAATTCCCGATTCAGCAACCCTAGGTAATCAGTGATCCAAGTTCATTACGCATATATTGAATAGTAGATTATTTTCATTTTACTTATTTACACCATTTCTATATCTATTCGAAACGATTAGGTGTATAAAAGCTCAAATAGATAAAATAAAAAGAACAAAATAATTGCAACTGTTCGCATGAGTGTTTATGGCGTAAGTGGAATTTGAAACGGAAGTTAATTTCACATATTTAGCTGCTAGTTTTCCGGTTCGGATACCGAAATTGTGTTGTGAAACAGATAAGTTTTTTGTTTTGAATTTATGTTTGGAAACTGAGATACCCTCTATATTATTAATAAACATATTGTCAAGCTGTCATTTAATAAAGCATTTATAAGCTTGATGACTTCAAGATTGATGTTTATAATAAATTATTATTATAATTTTATAAAATGTCACAATTAGAATAATATTTTTATAGTTAAAAATAAACCTTCAAATTTGTATACAATTTATTATAATACTTACATAAATATAAATAATGTAGTAAAATATTTGTTATGGAAGTTTCATGCTTTATGTAGAAGGCGAAAGAAGTAGAGGATTAAGTTACGTAATCTCGTAGTACATCTCACGTACTTGGTTGTTAGTTTGCTAGTTCGGAAACCGAAATTATGTTGGGAAACAGATACATTTTTTGTTTACTGAAATTCCGAATGCTAAGGAGTTATTTGGTAGTAATGTTAAATAACTCACTTTGCACAGAGTACACTATTGCACAAATCATATAGATTTTATGATAATTGATTTTATAATTATATATTTCTCAATAATTATAATATTAATTCATTATGTTAAAATAATTTACATGATACGGATCATGAAAATTTGTTTAAAGTTTTAACAGCTGAAAACAGCTTTTATTTATATCTTATTTTGGAAAAGCTCTGGTTTAGAGTTTAAACTATACTCTAAGCACATAAAACTATTTGATTTTTTTTAAAGAGAAATTATTTTGTTGTATAACAAAGTAATAAATGTTACTGCTATAATTTAAAACTGAATTAAGGTACGGAAATGGATAAGCGCATTACAACTAACAGGTATAATGTATTATTATCCTAAATAGAAGGAAATTTAAAGTTTCTGATATATGAGACTAGTATATTATTTATTATATTTAACTGAATTAGTAATTCCATCAGATCGTATCTACCATTATTAGATTAATAATAAGGCGCACCATTTATACTTTCGAAGCTAGAAATAAAAAAAAAAGTGAATGAATACTTTATTATAAAATTAAAAAAAAAATGAATATAGAGACATAATATAACTTGCTGCTCCTTAACAAGAAATTAGAGAAACTAGTTTTTTTTTAGAATTTAATAATATACATTATTTGTTGTGAGGATATTTTATTTTAAAGTAATTCTTTATAGTTTATTTCATATTGAACAAAGAGTAATAATTAATTAAATTATAATACTTTAATATTTCTGGAAAGTTTCAATTAAATGTAATAATATATACAGTAGGACCTTGCTTAACGAGCATAATCCGTTTACTCGTTTAGTGAAACAATTTTTCGCATATATATAATAATGTAATATGCGATTTCTATGAGTCACTTTTCTTACAATTTATTTTGCTCGTTAAACGAAATGCTCGTTATGCGAGGTGCGAAGTAAGTGAGGTTCCACTGTATTTATCTGTGGAAAGACTGCGGTGTTTACTTTGTAAGCTGTTATACAAAACATATTATTTAGTATTATATATTTATATGCAAAAAATATTTGGTTCAAAAGTATATAATTTATAATGTGAAAGGAAGGGAATTGATGTTTTTAAAATAGATCATTATATAATTGTTTTCATATTCTATGCATTTTTAAATAGCTGAATTTTGAAAATGCTGAATGTTGATGATGCTGCACTTTTACGCACTATAACAAGAGTACATACATAATTATAATTAAATTACAAATTCATTGGTAAACTTGTACATTTTTTAACATCGCTTTTAAAGCATTTATTCATCATAACATAATTGCTTACTTTGTCGACGGCAATCTTTTCAACTAGTTGGGCATATTTCAGGTTTTTTTGGTTTAGTTTCAAATTTTTCGGTTTTCGAATTTCAACTTATTTAATATTTCACATTATACAAAATAAAATATCACAAAATAAAACTTAAAGACTTGTATAATGTTACATACAATTATCTCAAAATAAAATTTGCTCTTTAGAAAACTCTACAGATAAAGAAATTCACAGTAATTTATCTAAATGTCTATAAAATAATATTTTATTTCTTTTCTCAGAAAATATGATTTTAAATAGGAAATAGTGTTTACAGATCTATTACTTTTAGATACAAAATTTAGCAGAAATAGACAATACTCTCTCAATTGCTAAGTGCACGTTACGTTACATTCATTACTAGTACCAGACGTTTTTACGTTCTTGTGGGGAAATTTGTATTGTGTCATTTTATTAGCTTATATATTAAGAGTTATTTACGGGTATTATATATTTGTTTATTAGTATTTTACAAAACATATTTTGTTAGATTTCTTTCTTTTTTCGGATTAGCAAACAAAAATTATATTAGTCAAAGAGTTATTATACCGGTTTTCAAATTATATATATTTCTTCAAAAATAAAAATAAAACGGTTTTCAGAAAAGACATTCGACATACATAGGTCATAGTTTTATGATCTACTACGCTTATAGTTGAAATATTAAAATTATTAATATATTGTATTTGTTGCAAAAATAATGAAAATGTATCTTACTTTGTTTATGTTACTTTGTTGCATTATTGCAATTTCATGTATATTTTTGTGAGTAAATGTATCTATGAATCTATATAAGTTTACCTGGACGATTGCAGTGTGAGTCGACAAAATTCGATACGACTGTCGTCAACACAAAGCACTCTTTGATGACAGATTCTGTTTCCGTTTGTTTGGTTATAGAACCCTTCGCAGGGACATCAAAAGTTACTACTCAGAATTATTCCAATTCGACCGCACATGAACATGAACATGAACATGACTACTGTTCAGGGACTCAAAATAATGCTTTTTCCTACTATCTGCTGTATATATAATACAACATCCATACCATTTCCAAATTAAATTCCCTAAAATAAATGTAATACTTATATTATTTATATTGGGCAGAAATACTGCGCTTAATATTATTATTCTTTATATTTTTAAAATAATATTATCCAAATAAATATATGCAAATATAAATTCCGTTCATTTTATTTTTTTACAGAGGAATTTGCAAAAAGGGCCAATAAGAATTGTTCAATAAATAAAACTAAATAATATTATAAAATTCTTTTGACCTGAATTAGAACCAATAAATAAAGAAATAAATATTATTTAAATCACAAATCAATTTGAGCAAAGTGAAACATTCTACTGCAATGAAACCAGATCAGCAAATGGACTGTATATATTTCCAATTAATTAGAGTTGTTTGTCGTTCATTGTTTGTATTTTGACTTGATTGATTACAAAAAATACGGAGCTTACTTTTCAAATGCATTCCTATCAAAGTACTAATCGCATAAGTTACAAAGGAATTAGTAAATACATAAATATAATGACATATTTTATTTTTAATATCCAATTTTCGTACAAAACAAAATGAAATAAAATATTCAGAACATTTTTTTTGGATAACAGATTTCAATAAAAATAGTTTATTTATTTAGAAAAAATATTGTACTTTAAAATATAATTACAAAAAAAGGCAAAGATCTAATGTCTGTTTTGATGTACAGGCTATGTACAAGTCTGGTTTTATATTGCAGATAGTATCTCTGAGCTTCCTTTCTATTTTAAATTTGTCTCTATATTTACATTTTAACATGCTACAGTAAAAAAAACAATAAAGGTAATAGTCGAATACTTAGTTAAAGACTAAATAACAAAATTTGATTTTTCTGAACGACTGCACTACATCGGTAAGCAATACACAGAGTTACCAAATTTGGTTTAAATTCACGTGTATTGCCTTTTTATCTTATACTATACAGGGGGGCATAAAATATTCAAGTAACAAGGGTTTGTAATTACACATTAATAGTTTTCATTTGTATATAACTGTATAATCTGCCAATTTAATTTGCTGAATTTCAGACCAAAATGAAGAATTTCAACTGAAATACATCTATAACAATATATTTAACACTTTTTATATGTTTCAGTGTATTTTAATGTTAAATATATTAACATTGTCAATGAAACATATAGATTTACTAAGTAATTATTTGAAGTGTTTAAATCCACGAATGATTGAACAGGAGCAATGTGTTTGTATAGATCTTGCGTAAAGTTAAAGTTCTAAGATTGTTCGCGAAGGGTTCAGACAAACCACTAACGATGTGGTTTTCCGGTTTCATGAAACTAATTGCAGGTGGTCTAGTTTATGCCTTTGATATTAAATATTTACTAGTGTTCCTTTAAAATACTAATAAAACCTATAGACAATGTTTATATTAAAAACCTACTATGAAAAGTAAGTCACTATTATTTCCAAATATTATAACATTTTATTATAAAAATCAATATTTAATTGTTTTTGTTCATATTTTGAAAAAAAAAATACTTTTATTTCTCGACCATCTATCTCACATGCGACAATAAACTGGACTGGTGACAAATAAAACAAAAAAAATATAAAAAAAGTCAAGGGACTGGTCCAGTAACCAACCTTAACATAATCAAGACGCTCACTCACGAACTACTTATTCTAAAACCGATTTGGTTTAATTTATTATTGAAACAATTTATTATTACTTTTTATTTATAGAACCAAATATGAAAATTAATTTTAATGATAATATATTAAGTTAATAATGATATTTTGTTATTCTATTAGTCTCATCGACAGAAACAAGATACTCTTTATATATAGGATAGAGGTCTTCGGTGCGATGAAAAATTAGCGAACGCAAAGGGCTAAATGTATACACCGACATAGTGCACTACAGGGATTAATTCAGGGCTTTCGATTGGTCTGATACCGTTACACCAAATTCAGAATTGATTAATGAGATGGAATATTCCCAGACTACCCTAAACGCTTGTACATTCAGAAATAATTCTGTAATACATTAATTTCAATCGTTTCTGAAATATAGCACTTACCATTAAGACATTGAACGCTCCTTTAAAAATGCACATGGAAAAGTTCTTTTCTATTTTCTGAATACTCCACAAAAACCATTCGAGCGATTCACATCTCCGATGATTTATCGTCGATAGGCTTTTGCCATTTTATGTTCCAGATAATATTTTCGATATTGGAACGGTTATTGTTATAGATTTAAATTATTCCCTCGAAGTCGATTTCTCGTGAGGGAAACGGTTATTGTTATGACATCCGTACGTTCCTCGCCTTATGAAATATAAAACCGCAGAATTTCCCAAGTCCGCAATTTCCATCATTCGACTTTCGTCCCAGTTTTGCAACTGCAAAACAGGACAATACGTGAGAAGTGAAAAGATGGCTCGATTTCAATAATAGAATTATGCAGCTCGAAACCATTTCAGAAAAGGAGACTTAAAAAGGAGGCGATAGTTTGCAAAGTTATAATTCAGTTCCGGCTCTTGAGCCGGGGATTCCCAGTTTTCGGACTGCGTCTCATTTATTATTCTTAATATTAAAGTGGTTTTCTCTCCCCCGATGCGCCCTTGACCGGTAACTTCAACATTAAAAACCACCTGCATTATACATTAGGTTAGCTCTCATGAGATACCGGAACTCATCTGCGTTCCCTACATTATTTTTTATTTATTTATCGTCAAAAATAAACCTTTCCATTTAACATAATTTCATGAAATTTAATATATAACTATTACATTTCAGGTCGATAAGCACCGAAAGGAGGTTAGCTATTAAAATTTTAAATATTATACCACGTTTAGCCCTGCCACGATTGACGCTGATTTGCTAAAACGCGGTTTGCTGGAAACCTTAAAAAATAGTGATTCTGAAGACGATGAACCAAAAGAAGTTATTACAGATTTTCGTAGAAAAAGTTTAAAAATGATAACCGAAATCGTTGATCAAATTGTATCGAATGATCCAAATTTTGACAGAAGTGCAAAGCAAGAAGTTTTGGAGTTTTGGGTTTCGATCACCTGCTACCAACATTTCGTTAATGAAAGAAAAAGAAAGCGACAAATGACTAGATGATTTTATTGCCAAAAAATCAAACATATCAGAAAAGTCAGGACATAAAGTTAATATTTCAGTGTGCAAATATTTGTGTTATATATTATAATGCAAATTACTTTATATACAACTTAAAATTAAAGTAAAATTTGTTTATTTTTGATCACGTGTTGCCGTTTTCCTATTTGCTATGTGCTAAAATGACCTCCTATAACGCTGTTTCGTTCAGCGCTCTGTCTTCAGGAACGCAGCTAAATGAGGTTTTACTGTACATATGCATGTTCTTTCGTTTTAGATTTTTGTTCATGAATCTAATTGTTCCGGAACTGAAGTCAGAGGTCTTCAAGAATCGAAATTCTATTATATATTATTTTCAAAACAACTGTTAATTGTATATTATAATAATTTACACAATTTTATTTCAAGTGAAACAAAGTTTATGAAAATTATAATAACAACTGCGACGAGTTTAGGCTGCGAAATAAATTGCTTTCCAACTTGTCGTTGTCAATGATTTTTAATGGAAATTCAAGCACTTTAGCTATGGCAATTATCTACTTGTGCAATGATTGACTTTCATGGTGTAATCATTATGCAAAATACTAACCTACTTGTTTATACCCATTTTCCGAATTATCGATGGAAATTGTTGTACATAAACTTCAAAAAATATATGCTATATCACCAGAGATGCATCTTTATACCATTGATTTATTTATAGTCACGCATCTAGGAACATTTATTTTGTATCATATCTAAAGCACATCTATTGATTATATAAATAATTTTCAAAATATATTTCATAACTGTCTTTTAAGATTTATTATTAATTAAAAAAAATAGTGATATAGATAATCAATTATGTCAATTGATGTTCTTTTTAATACTATAAACCTGCTACATTTTATTATATAATAATAATTTTTCAATATATTAATAATTGTTAGTTTCCAAAAATAGACTTATGAGTCATTTTTATTTCCGAACTTGTTTTATAATTATGTACAATTCTGGTAACACTTGACATGTATTTGTTATAAACATTTATCAACTATTTCTTAATGAGAAGCATATTTTAAATGAACAATATAATGCTGGTTTTTAATTTTTGATGTGTTACATCACCTTACTCGTGACAAATTACTTATTAAGTATTGCGTGTAGTAAATATACGACGAGTAGTTTTTATGTATGAACTGATGCCCAAGTATTTACAATTCCACTATCCACAATTCATAGTTGACATGTACTTTTGATATACATTTATCAGGTATCGAATATCATAATAATATATCGTTTGTATTTAAGATATGTTACTTCATCTGAAACATGTCTAATAATTTGTCATGTATAGCATATTGTGAATATAAGTAGTTTCTATGTTTAAAATTATTTGTCAAGTATTTACATAACACTTGATAATAACACAAAAAAATATCTGCTAATAATTATATAGCAACATCATGTTAATAGCATATGAATGTATGTACCATACTATAAATAAAATTATTTTTGTATTTAGTAATAATCCAAATGACCTTTATTCTAATTTTAAATAACTGCAGACAAATAATTATGAAATAAACATTTATAATTCAGTTTCTTTCATAATTCAGATTTAAAGTTAAATATTGCTGTGATTAATTTTACGTATTAAGTGAAAGATCACTTAGAAGTTTAATATTACTTAATTAACCAATTTATAGACCCGGATTTGATGAACTTCAATGAGTAGCAAAGCATTAAAATTAAATTTTCTGATTATTTTGTAGGAAAATTGCTGTCTCCTATTGCAGCAAGTGCATGGAAAACAAACAATTCCCATTATTTCGGCCAATTATGAATTGTATGATATATATAATTTTGAGTCGAGTGAACGAAAGGCCAAGCTAGGGTTTGCTTATTTGTTATGTTCTCATGTGATTACATTTATTAAGTTTGCTGCAAGAACAAAGGGTCCCCCTCGAGTCGCTCGCTCGATTCATCCACCAGAAATGTTTCTAATTAATCTCGCGCAGAAGGCAAAACTCGCTTGCAGGGCTCTTTGCTTCCTTCTGCATTTCTCTTTTCCTTTCTATCTTCCTCTTATGAGTAGACGAGTACTGGCAGCTCTATACTCTCTCATTCTAGAACATTACACGCTGCGGAAAACAAAGGTCAATTACATCGTTAAAAAGAAAAGAAACAAAAAGGGGAACACAGCCTCCGTCGATCCTTGACGGCAGTAGAAAGAAATAAAAGTGCAGCTCAGAAAGAAAGAATCGTGTGGTTGAATTAGAATGTGTTCACACTCATTTGCACGAATGCACCTTATCCTATTTAAAAATATGTATGAGAAATGAATCCGATTGATCATATAATTGCTTAATTACACACATTTTGTAATTTGTGTAATATTACATACCTTTTTCTAAATTTATATGGGCATAACTTAAGACTGTAATATGACTGCAGCATTGCGAGACATAAGAAAAATTCTGAAATTATTACCAACCATTAGTTTGTTACATAATTTACGTAAATAAAATAAATATATGTTATTAACTTGAGTATTTATGAAATAATTTATATAAACCATCAGCAAATTTATAAATGAGATGTTTCTGTTTTACGTTTATTAATTTAATTATAAATTATTATCATTTTACGTTGTCTATTTGAATCTACATATATTTTTCGATTTATCTACAATTGCATTGTGTCAAATATTTTTTTGATAATTTTATTATAAAATACTTATAAAAAAAGTTTATAAATTACCTTTTCAATGATATTTTTTTATAACTTAAAATTTAACTTCATGTTTATAATTCATATTAAATTGATAACAATTCAAATGTATCTTCTATATTAATGAAGCTCAAAAATGAAATTATTACATAGCTTACGTTACGTAAATATGAATCTACGAAGAATGACATATATTAACATAATTAATGATTGGATTTAAAAATGTAAATTAAACGAAATCGAAGTGCAATTACAATAATATTATTAGTTTATTAGAAAAATAACATAGACAATAAGTGTTCCGTATGTGATGAAGTACTTTATTACACATATATTTATGCAACCGACAAATATATATCCTAAGGGACGGATATTTTAAATTATTGGGTTGGCAACTAAGTGATTGCGGATTTTGCCAATAGGTGGTCTTGGCAATTCTTTTGTTTTGTCAACATGTACAAAGTATTTAGCCTATATTATTTTCTTGTTGTTTGGACTTTCGCCTTTAATATAGTAACAAAATTTATTGACTAGTTATTTAGTTTTGTCTTTATCTCAATTTAAAAATGGAAGAACAAGACGCACATTTCAGACATATTTTATTGTATTATTTACGAAAAGGCAAAGGTAAGAACGCAAGTACATAAGAAGTTATGTGCCGTATATGGGAATGATGCCTTGAAAGAAAAGCAGTGTCAAAATTTCGTTCTCGTGATTTTTCAATGAAGAATGACCTATACCAAGGCAATTATCGATTCAGCTCGTCATAGCACAACACGTGAAATTGCAGAGAAGCAAGAAAACTATTTTTTTAATGCATATATGATTAGCAAATTGGCAAAAATTTTGTATATCCCTTCTTATTTAAAATACGCAATCACATAGTTGCCAACCCAATATTTTAAATAAAAGTAAAAAGCAAAGCAAAAGGTGATTGTTATTGAGTTCTGTACGAATGCATCAAAACTACAGCTGATGAAAAGAGCTTTCAAATTTCAGAAAAGCAACAGTTTTTAATATTTTTGGGATGTATCAAATCCGACAAGATATAATATGAATGACATAGGTTATGACATTTTGACGAAAGGATTAGGTGTAAACGCAGTTATGTTTAATAATTGAAATTATCAACATGGATTTATCGTATTCGTGTATACGTTTTATTTTGTGTTACTATTGCTATTCTTAATATACTAAAAATGAAGTTAAATTATGTCACTTTGTCATTTTTATGACAAGAGATTTCTGAGAACACTATGAATCACTACATAATACTTGTTTCTTATTTTGGTAACTGCAATTCAATATTTTTCCTTTTAATTTTTTTGTTTATACTTTATATTATAACATTCCATTGAACAAAAATGTTTTAAATCGCTTTGTTACAATGATATATTTTTATTTCACTACTTTTTTATGATATTGGCTATGGTCATTAAGAGGAACTATAAAATAAATAATAGTAAATAATTCATATCCATTCATTGGAAAGAAAACATATTACAATACATAATGTTATTAGTAATACTAAAGTTATATAATCTTAAACCTTGAGTAATTTATAGATAATGTTGCTAAAGGCATGGATTAATTAAGTATATCTGTAAACAGCAAAAGCTTTCATTTAGTTTAAACTCATCGTATAGTCTATTAGAACTAGGACAGAGAAACTGAAGGTGCCTTTACGTACTTGGCTGAATGCGTGTGTGTGTGTATCCTCCCTCGATAGTCCCGTTATCCTTTCAAAGGCATTTCCGCTGAGTTGACGGTCGTCAGCTCAGTCGCAGGGCTGACTTTAATATTGCCAGTACTCGAAAGGGCGCAAAAGAAGTGTATACGACGAAGGGTGCGAACGAGCTTGAGAGAGAGACAGGGTATAAACTCCGGAAACAATGTCGACTTCGTGGCGCCCTCCAAAACTGCGGACACTTTTATACGAGTGAATGTGTACAGTTTGAATTCAGACCCCCTTTACCCTCCTCCAAACACCGCTCAAACGTGTGCCCCGAAAACAAACCCCCGTCGGTTCCGACACAGATGTTTATTGCTAATTAAAATTGCAACGCTTTAATTGCTTCACTGGAAACGGTGTCGCTAATACCCTTCCACCCTTCCAAAATCCACCCCCACGCTTTCATAAATATTCATTTATATCCTGTACTCTCAAAAATACAAACAAACAAAAATCACACAGTTATTAAGTGCGCAATAGAAATAACGCAGCTGTATGTTGTTGTTTTTTTTACGTGTTTGCTATTTACGGAATCAATTTACACGATCATTTTAATTAAGTTATGAAATAAACAGGATAACAGTTTAAATTAATGCTGTTTTAACTCTGATTTAACTCTGTTTTAATGCATTTTCATGGAGGAAAAAATACCGTTGGAGTGCCGTTGGAGTGCCATCAAAAATCTGTTTATGTTTTGCGTTAGCTTTTTTGTTAATTAATGTTGACGTTTATACATTTATAATTGTTTTTGTAATATTAATAACGATTTTAATTGATTATAATAATTACCAGCCTAATTATTTCTTGAAAAGGGAAATAATTAAACATACTTCATAAAATTAAAAGAAAGAAACTAAATCAACTGTTATCATAATTGAAATATGAGAAGATTTGCATAAAAATGTCTGTTCATTATATTAGATTTGAATTGAATTGCTTAACGTTTAAAAAAAGTGTTAATTAAACAAATGACAATTGATAAAATGTAATATATAATAATATTTATTGAAATGGTTAAACATAAACAAATAAAATGTATTTATATAATCATAAGAATAACACTTTGCAACATTTGTATTTTTTATTTTAAAATTTAATGTTAGAATGAGAACAATTATTATAATAAATATAATCTGTTATAAAGAACTATTTCTAAACTTACAAAATATAATTAAACTGGTTTAACTATATTAATATAACATTTGTTTTCGACGAAGGACCAAGTTGGTTTCCAGATGGCGTTTGTATCCTACTTATTTACATCAGTCCTTACACTACAATACTTAGAACTAGATCTTTTTAACAATTTCGTTACTAAATACTCTATTCTCCATGCTTAACTCTTCCGAGCTAGCTTCCTAGCCAATTTCAGGGTGCACAGTGTTACACTATTTGCGCTTAAACAACATTATATAACAGAGGTAGACAAGTGCGGCTCTACGTTGAGTTAAGTGCGGCTCCCATTGAAAATGTAAATCCGTGTATTTAATACTATGTGGTTATAGTTGCCTGTATGACAAAATCCGATACGAAAAGTTGGTAGTTCTAACCTTACCTACAACAAAATTTGTGGAGGCCGATAAGCACAGAAAGGGCCAAGAAAATTCTATGAAACTATTATGTGACTCTAATACATGAACATATATTAAAGTGTTTCTATAATATCTGAAAAACCGCAATGCGGCTCACTTTGACCATCCCTTTTATATAATACCCCTTTGTATTTTTTTTTAAATTATGGTTATATAATGTTTACATTTTTTATCTGTTTCAATATATATTGTTAGATAAAGTTATATAGTTTATGTAATAAATTTTAATTATAAAATTAAATTACGTATATATAATAATTTCTATATTATATAACAATTACTGTATGAACATATAAGGTTTAAACAACAGAAATAAGTTATATGTTATAATAAATTTCTAAAATGTCGATGTTAATATTAATACGTTTTGTAACTCGTTAGAAAAGATTAATGTTGACCCTCCTTTACCCGGGTACCAGCATACAAAATACGAACGACCCATTTGTATAGTGTATTCAATGTTCTTTTATATACATCAATACTTCGCATAGACCTGTTTGGATCAATCCAGTTTTAATATAGATATAGCGTATATTTATGTTTTTTTTTGTCTTTTAATAAAAGTCTTATTAATATAACAAATGAATAATCAAACTAATCGAGACATGACTATAGGGAAAAAAAGATAATATATGGGTAACAAATAATTGTTTTTCAAGAAAAATTTAGGTTGTTTTAAAATAATTGTGCATTATTGAATAGTCAGGAGGTATATAGTTTTAAGGATAAAAAAAATCCATTATATAATTGGTTTGATTGAATCTTTATAAGCACACATTATGAACATTATCATAATATTGAATATTGATTTCTAATTCATGTGACAGAAATCTAATTAGTCATATAACATATTGGGAGGACTAAGTGAAGTATTGAAAAAAGTATAAATATGACGTTGTTCTATCTTTATTAATCAAATAGATCAAGATTTTCCCAAACTTTTCTGGCAACGGAACAATTCGTAAATCCTGAAATTTTTAAGGAACACTTTGTTTATTTTATAATATAGGTAAGAACATTTATTATTTATTTAGTAATTATTTTATTCTTAGTTCTCACGGAACATCAGTGTTTCGCAAAACATAGATTGAGGAATCCTGAAATAGATAATTGAATACCAAGATGTAAATACTAATTAACCATATTATGAAATAGGTATTTTTGTAAATATATAAAAATAAATAGGTATTTTTGTAAATTAATCTTATTATATAATCAAATAAAGATATATTTGTTACTTATAACATATATATAAATTTTAGTAATTCACTTCTAAGAATCAAATTACGTCCATTGGAATTTTGGACTAGTGATTTCTTCGTATTCTAGCTTAAAGGGGATCGTTTCCTCTCGCAGAATTCCGCACAGTTAAGGGATACAATTATGAATAATGTATGGGTCGAGTCTCTAATTCCACGTTGAGCGCACATATACAATGCTTTTTGAAGTTTTGCAAGCTCCGTCACCTGTTTTTATCTTCTTTCTTTTCACTTTACCTGTTAAATTGTGTGTTTGCCTCGCATTTGCTAAAGTGGTCTGTAAATATGCACTTCTCAACAGAAATTTTAGCATTGTGCCCACCCGAAAATGTGATTTATTTCTAAAAAGCAACCCCATGCAACCGCACAGGACGAACACAAACAAACACACACCATACACGCAGACATGCTGAAACACTCGCATATATCCACATTCTATATTTATTCTACTTACAGCCGAGCGGTTAGTGCCATTAAGTTTATTTTTTAATTTATCATGCGAGGTCCTTTATACTCACTCACATACAATGAAAAACCGCGTTTATATTTACCTATTTATTTATTTTTCTCTCCATTTCCTAACCCTCAACGTTTGTTTGTTATTTTGTTTGTTGGTAAACAATTTTGTTGTTTTTTTTCTATGTTTTTTTCGGTCAGATTGAAAGCGTACATTCCAACGTTTGAAATTGCCACGTCTATAATCCATACCCGACCCAAAACTTTTAATATCCACATGTAAAACTCCAACATGTTACTAATATGTTTTTGATTTTGTTGGATACCTAGTTTTATATATATATAAAGCCTATAAAGATATGAATGTTCGATTAAATTGATGTTTTTTTTATATTTGTTTCTCGGCTCTGATTAAAATAGCTGAAATCCAATTCAATGAAGCTTTTACTTTTCAAATGTTTTAATTATAGTTAGTACTTCTTTTTCTGTTAAAAGGGTTAAATTAAAATTTACAAACAACTTCAAAAACTTATTTCACTCCGACTCGTTATATATGTATATCGTGTTAAAGTTAATTAATAAATAATTTTGTAATTTCAATAATTTAAAAAAAAACATTATTGCGTATGAAGAATAGAATGTGTTTCCCAAAATTATTTCGTTAAGTGAAACTTTGTTTTCAGAGGAAAACATACTATGAACAGAATGGAAATACGTTGTTGCTTCATAAAGAAAATTAAAAACTTTTCTTCTTCTAATACAACTATATTTTGTGCTAAAGAAATGGAGTTTGACATTTCTTACTGACTTTCTTTCAAAAACTAGCAATTTTTTAGGACATATTTAGTTTATATATTTACAGTATATGCAATACAAGATCAGAATGTATTTTTTGCGTATCTGAATTATTATCAACTAGGCTTGCATTAACTATATTTAAACTCTGATAATAAATTGATTTTTATTTATATCCTGAATTAATTATATAATACAGCGTTATAATTAAGAATGCTTTTTGGTAAACAAGTTTTTTTTACTTTTAATCATTCACAATCTACCACAATTATGGCAATGAGTTGAACAGACAAAAAAAGAAAATATAAACAGAAAAAACAAAATAAATAGACGGAACGATTTTCCATCGAAAATCATCCTATAAATAAATATAAAATTAACAAATATAAAAATAATTCAATGACAATAACAACTCAACTAAAAATTGATTTTCACGACACTATGAAACTTACATAAAAATATTCACTCTAATGGACAATAAAACGAACTTTTAGTTTCTAACGAGGGTGTTGTGTCTCTTTAGACTGTGGAGGTGTGGCTGTTGTCTAGCAGGGATAACGCGAGACTGTTGGGATGGTTTTCCAGTCTGTTCTGGTAACGGGCACTGAACATGGGGATTTTAACAGTGTTCATGTGGAGGTCGTTGTGTATCGTGTCGTTCGTCACGTACCAGGGTGCGCAGGCACTTGGTCTAGAGGCGTTGCAGGATCTCGATGTTGGAATTGCTGACAGTTCATCAAATCTGGATGCCGTCCGTCCGGCTTCAGCAATAAATTAATAGTTTGTGGGCGAGGAATATTGGAGATCTTTTGCCGATCAGCCAATACAATTTCGCGAACTTGATGCCCAGTTGCTTCCTTCCACGTGAGTCGGCGATACAGGAACAAGCCCAAGTATTTGGCATCGTCGGCCTGCGGGATGATTTTGCTGTTCGGTGTGACCGGGAGGCAGGTTCCCTTTTTGAGGGTGAAAGTGACATGGCTGGATTTGGTTTCGTTGACTTTGATTCGCCACTTCCTGAGACACCCCTTTTCAAATTTTAATGATGCTAAACCTAAAAATTGGATTTGTTAATTTAGAAATTATTATTTTAAATTAATTATTATATAATAATTTACGTTTACATATAAAACAAAAATATTCCAATAAAAAGTCAAAATAAAATTAATGAAATTTAGTGTTTAATTATTTGTTTATTTATTTATATATTAACATTTACATTATTCATTATTTTTTACATTTTATTTTGCACTCATAAATATATGAAAATATTCAAAATTATACAATTTGGTTCATCTTTTGGCGCCTTTGGTGGTAATGGTTTCAACAATCCCGCTGGATCATTAGCATTTGTTCTTTCTAACATGGTCATAGTTTTGCTATCATGTACAGTATTTTTTAAAAACGCCTTACGGATAAGACTTCATTTCCTACGCTTACGATTTTTACGTTTGGAAATTCATTGAGTCACTTCATTGACACTGTCCTTATTCACTAGTTCATGTTGCGAAACTTTCGTCTTCTCCGGCTTGCTATCTGATCGGTATTCATTCTGGAGCCTACTCAAAACATTTTTTATTAAAACGGAGCGAATGAGCGGCAGACATTTTTGCTTCTTCGCGCGTTTTCTTGATTTTCTTTTGCACTTCTTCTTTTTGGACAGCTTGTGCTTGCTTAATTTAATAACATAATCTTTCTGCTGTTCGTATGTCACTGAACGCCTAGCTTTCTTCATTACTGCTTCTTCTGCATCTGGTACTGCTTCTTCCAATTTACGTTTTTGGGAGACTGCTTCAATTGCCATAATGGAATAATATGTTACTACTTCGAATGAAAATATCGAAATGATAATGTTCAGTACATTTCATTTTATTTTATACTTTTTCCATCACAACTACCCCCACTATTACCAATATAAGGGTTCTATATTGTTTTATTGCACCCAATAAAAAAACCTTTTTTCTTTACCTGGGAATTTCCGTATTTCCAGTGCTCAAATAAACTTAAAATTAAATATTCTAGAAAATCAAAACAACTTTTACAAACTTAAAATTCATTCCACCCTAAATAAAATTGTATATTATGAAAACATATACATATAATTTATAAAAATTCTACAAGTTTATAAATATCACAAATTTTGAGAAAATTGAGATATATCAATGTTTACCAATGCTTCAAAACCTTTTTCATGTCACGGCATACATCTTAAACATGGAAACATATGTGACGAGTGACGAGGAGGTGTGACTTCTAATATTTTTCAAAATGATTACATAAAATGTATATACATTTGTCTTAAATTTATTTTTTTTGTATATATTTCAAAAATTCACAACCTGCCAACATTATTGGCAATAAGTAGAATATTTTTTTGGCAATAGACAGAAAAAAAAGAAAACAAAAACAGAAAAACGAATTAACAAGCGTGGAGCGGAACGATTTTCCGTCGGAAATCTTCCTTTAAAAAAGTATAAATTTAACTAAAAAATAATTCAAAGACAATAAGAACCCAACTTGAATAAAAATATTCACTCTAATGGACAATAAAACCAACTTTTAGATTCTAACGGGGAGGTCGAGAGTGTTGTGTCTCTTTAGTCTGTCACTATTGTCTAGAAGGGATAATGTAATTTAGTGTTTAATTATTTGTTTATTTATTTATATATTAACATTTACATTATTTATTATTTTTTACATTTTATTTTGCACTCAGGAATATATGAAAATATTCAAAATTATACAATTTGGTTTATCTTTTGGCGCCTTTGGTGGTAATGGTTTCAACAATCCCTCTGGATCATTAGCATTTGTTCTTTCTAACTTGGTCATAGTTTTGCTATCATGTACAGTATTTTTAAAAAACGCCTTACGGATAAGACTTCATTTCCTACGCTTACGATTTTCACGTTTGGAAATTCATTGTGTCACTGTCCTTATTCACTAGTTCATGTTACGAAACATTCGTCTTCTTCGGCTTGCTATCTGATCGGTCTTCATTCTGGAGCCTACTCAAAACATTTTTTATTAAAACGGAGCGAATGAGCGGCAGACATTTTTGATTCTTCGCACGTTTTCTTGATTTTCTTTTGCACTTCTTCTTTTTGGACAGCTTCTGCTTGCTTAATTTAATGACATAATCTTTCTGCTGTTCGTATGTCACTGAACGCCTAGCTTTCTTCGTTACTGCTTCTTCTGCATCTGGTTCTGTTTCTTCCAATTTACGTTTTTGGGAGACTGCTTCAATTGCCATTATGGAATAATATGTTACTACTTCGAATGAAAATATTAAAATGATAATGTTCAGTGGATTTCATTTCATTTTATACTTTTTTCATCACAACTTCCCCCACTATTACCAATATAAGCGTTCTATATTGTTTTATTGCACCCAATAAAAAAAACCTTTTTTCTTTACCTGGGAATTTCCGTATTTCCAGTACTCAAATAAACTGAAAATTAAATATTCTAGGAAATCAAAACAACTTTTACAAACTTAAAATTCATTCCACCCTAAATAAAATTGTATATTATGAGAACATATACATATCATTTATGAAAATTCTACAAGTTTATAAATATCACAAATTTCGAGAAAATTGAGATTTATCAATGTTTACCAATGCTTCAAAACCTTTTTCATGTCACGGCATACATCACAAACATGTGTGATGAACAAGGAGGAGGTGTGACTAATATTTTTCAAAATGATTACATAAAATGTACATACATTTGTCTTAAATTTATTTTCTTTGTACATATTTTAAAAATTCACAACCTGCCAACATTCTTAGCAATAAGTAGAATATATTTTTGCAATAGACAAAAGAAATGAAAACAAAAACAGAAAAACGAAATAACAAGCGTGGAGCGGAACGATTTCCATCAGAAATCTTCCTACAAAAAAGTATAAATCTAACTAAAAAATAACTCAATGACAATAAGAACCCAACTTAAATAAAAATATTCACTCTACTGGACAATAACACTAACTTTTAGTTTCTAAAGGGGAGGTCGAGAGTGTTGTGTCTCTTTAGTCTGTGGGGGGGTGTCACTATTGTCTATGAGGGATTATGCGAGACTGTTGGGATGGTTTTCCAGTCTGTTCTGGTAACGGGCACTGAACATGGGGATTTCACTTTTAACAGTGTTCATGTGGAGGTCATTGTGTATCGTGTCGTTCGTCACGTACCAGGGTGCGCAGGCACTTGGACTGGAAGCGTTGCAGGATCTCGATGTTGGAATTGCTGGCTGTTCCCCAAAGCTGGATGCCGTACGTCCACCCTGGCTTGAGCACTTGAGTATCAGTAGTCTTGTATATCAGTAATTTATTTTCGAGGGAAAGTTGTGATCTTCATCCGATCAGCCAGTACAACTTCTCAAACTTGTTGCCCAGTTGCTTCCTCTTTGTTGCGATGTTCTTCTTCCACGTAAGTCGGCGATCCAAGAACAAGTCCAAGTATTTGGCGTCGTCGGTCTGCTGTTCAGTGTGACCGGGAGGCAGGTTCCCTTTCTAAGCGTGAAAGTGATGTGACTGGATTTGCTCTCATTGACCTTGATGCGCCATTTCTTGAGTCACTTTTGGTATGCGTCGAGATGTCTCTGAAGTCCACGCACTGGAACAACCGGATCCCTGTTGACCCCTGCGACCACGAGCTGGGATGTCGGCAGGTCGGATGTGAAAATTTTGTACAACTCCGGTCCCAGGATGCTTCCCTGCGGCACGCCCTACTCGATTGGGTACAACTGTGTTACCTCACCCTCCATCTTTACTTGAAAAAAATCTAGCAAACAGAAAAGACCTTAGTATGTTGTAATAGTTGTGAGGCAGCGAGCTCTTGATTTTATAGAGCACGTGCCACACTTTGTCGAAGGCCTGTTTTATGTCGAGGAACACAGCTGAGCAGTACTGCTTTTCCTCCATGGATGCCTTACTCGCTCGTCACGCGATGAATCTTAAACAAGTAAACTAATTATTTTTTCTATATTGATGATTACTTATTACGAGAGCGGTTGAACATTTAACCACCTCCATAAAATCTGCTGCTTCGAGTGCTATACATATTATCTCTACAAGGCAAGTGAACTGCACTCCGAGTGTTGCCAATCTAATTAAGGAGAAAAGGAGATTAAGAAAGATCTGGCAATGGACTCGCGATCTGTCGGACAAAAGTCTTCTGAACAGATTGATAAAACAACTGAAATATGTATTGGAAAGACAAAAGAATGAAGCTCTATAAGACTACCTCAAGAGCCTAACAGTAACGGAAGCAACTAATTATTCGCTATGGAAGTCCACTAAACAACTAAAATAACCTAAGCAGAGTTTACCACCAATTCTCAAACCAGTCTCCTTCCGGTCTTGACAAAACTTTTTGAGAAGCTGCTGCTACGCAGACTACGACATTGGCTACTGGAAAACGAGACGACGAGATCAGCAGAAATCTTGAGGAGAAGAGATACTGCTCCGCTGCTTTCCTGGAAATATCTTAGGCTTTCGATAAGGTGTGGCTATATAAAATTAAGAAGTGCATTCCCCACATATACTATACCATCTTAAAATCATGCTAACGGGGAGGCACTTTTAGGTTAAACACAATCACAAAATGACTACTCTATGACCGCTCAGCTTTGGAGACCCTCAGGGAAGCTTTTCAGGCCCGTTGCTCCTTTTTACGGCGAACTTGCCTGCATCTTAACAAGTCACTGTGGCTACATTCGCCAATGACACTACAATTCTGGCATCGCACACTGACCCAACTGCTTCACAAATGCTCCAAGGCAGCCAATAACATTGAAAACTGTCTAAAAAAGTGGAGAATTATAGCCAACGAGACTAAGTCGGTGCATGTGACGTTTACTATGCGACGACAGACCTGTCCTCCAGTCCTATTAAACGGATCCAATCTTATTGTATATGTGAAGTGGGGTTACTGGATCTTCTCTTCATTAAGTATTTAAGTGTCCTTTTTTATTTTATTTTTACCACATTTGTAAAGCTTGCTATTTATGTCAGATGATAGATTGTTTTATTAATAAATATAAAAAAAACTTATTACGGTGCAATATATTAATCAATAAACGAGAAATAACATTTCATCCCAGTTTACATCATTTTAGTAATTTTAGAACATATCCGATGAGTTGTTAATCCTTTGGTCTTAGATGTAATCCCTCGTCGGTGGCTTTGCTGTTATAGCTAAACTACTGCTTCTACATAGATTGTATTTAAACATATATTGTACAAATATGCTATACATAATCATATATAGTAATATCCTTAGGTTAGATCATAGATTAGTGATCGCTAACCTATGACATACGTGTAAGAGGCAATGCGAATCATTTTGGGTGCTATTTATATATTCCGCATAGAGCGACTTAGATCAGTGCAGATTCGTTATTGTAATGTTTGAAAATTTAAACAAAATGTTAATTTAGCAAAATATGAACAAGTTCTAAATAAATTAGTATACATTTTTTTTTTATGTACATAACTGATCTTTTTTTCTAAGCTAATACTAATAATATTATATATATGTTTTGTAAACTTCTAATAAAGTTTGATAGGACAATTGATATTATACATTTAACGAAAATTTCGAATATTCTTAATTTGGAAAAGTAGGACATTGAATCAATATTTTTATACTATAGTCATACTTCGTGCTGTATTATAAAAATACTTTTTTTTGTAATTAATTAAATATCACGAAGCTTCGATATGGCGTAGTCCGGAATATCTTCCAGAAAACACAACTTTTTATGATTCAACTATTGGATACTCCTTTTATGAATTAAAACTAGAGAACAAAGAGGAAATAACAGCTAATTTAAAGAAAAAACTGTGATATATAAAGTTATTGGAAAGAAGTTACTAAAAAAAATGCTTAAATCGAGTTCGGTACATAGTATGAACACTACACAGAAGTTGTACTGAAAGAAGAATATAATATCCAACTAATGAAATTATGCAGATGACATTCCTTTATTCGAACAACAGATTTTCATTTACGTTCATACTAATAGGTGAAGTAAAATGTTCTGAGCATTTTTCGTTAGATGGCTTTAGTGAGCCATATATCACGATGTATACGTTGCATCTTGTCATTCTAAACTGCGACTTAAAGGCGACATAACACTTTAAAAAAGTTATTGACAATTTTGTGTTTAGTGAATCCAGTTGTGTGTTAGAACAATTCAAAATTGAGGTAAAAAAAGATAAAATCAGATACATTCTTTATGTACCACTACGACCAAGAAGAAAAGCAGAGCAGGCGGCCAAAAAAAATGTGTTGTTTATGAACCCAATACAGTATCTAATGCAACAGCAAACCGTTGGTTCCAGCGCTTCCGTTCTGATAATATGGATGTCGAAGATGAGACATTTCTGAGATTAATGTATAACGCCACAAACTGTAAAAATCAAATGTACTAAATTAAAGAATTGGTGATGATAAAATTGAAGTTTTTATTTCTTAAAATTTCAGCATTAGCACATCCTCTATAATGGGGGTGAAGTTAATCCAAACGTCGTCGCCACAGCCGCAACCGCCGCCACCACCTCCCCTAGACGCGTTTCTCGACGCCACTGTCATATAATGAACACAGCAGATGAGTTTCTCAGGGGGCGGTTCACAAAAGCCACCCCTACAACGCGTAACATTTTCAAGTTTCACTTATTAACTTTGCTTACTCCCTCGATGATGTATTACACATTCGCACGTTGCTCCCGCGTCCATGACAATACTTACTATACCCACCACCCACTCATCCGACTGTTCACCAACTAACCATGGTCTTCTCCGTGGAACAGACAGACAGATGTAACATCCCAGTCGCACGCTCGGGAATTTAAGCATTTTCAGCAGACACAGACGTTAAACAAATTGGATCGCTTTTAGCAACTCCGCGAACAAATTACTTTATTTACTTGCACAAATATGGATGCTCTCATCCGACGCTCAGGATAACGCTTTGCATTTATCAGCACAGCACTCATTTCATGTTTGCCGTTCTCAAGTAATTTCCTTAAGTAATACGGCTATCCTTAATCCAAGTTTTTATCTTAACAAACATATGCATATGTAATTTATATTCAAACTAAATGGTATATGTATACATACCATTACGTATATTAAAAATATGAATTATACAATGGAAACTTTCTATGCAAAGTTTTCATTGTAAATTGTGACATACATTTATTTTACTCTGAATAAAAAAAAATGTCATAAAAAACTTATTTAAACTAACTGAATCACGTAAAATGGTTACTAAATCTGTCGAAATTAATTTACTGAAAATAGCTAAGAGATTTACAAAAAAACTATTACTATAATTCTCATTTAATATTTATATTAACACAATGAAACCTACTTATCTTTCTTACTGTAATATTTTCCGACAACGTAATATTTTAATAATTATAATAATATAAATGTAATACGATAATAATTTCTAATATAAAATATATAATTAAAATTACATTTAATATTATTTATCAAAGGAAAAATATATATGATATAAATCCAGTTATTTATAAATGTTTATTGTCATTGATGTAAATCAATATTTTCTGCGTTATGCACTTTTGAAGCTGCATGTTATTTTGTTTTCAGCTCCGAGATGAAAATGAACCAGTACACGAAGCAAAGGAAATTCTACAAATATTTCATAACTAATTAAACCTTTGCGCAGAGAAACCCGACGAATTCTAGCTGCGAGACTAATTTCTGTTGTAATTAATCTGTCTGATATTAATGGTAAAATATGACCGCTGCAATATTCATTCATTATTTAACACATACACGATATTAATTAACCAATTACAGAAACTTACATAACAAGAATAAATTTAAATATAGATTATATGTATACTTTTATATGTTTTAAATCATGTACAGAAATGTAAAATTGGTGGATCAAATTAAAATATTTTCAGAATTTAACTTTAAAAGTCAATAAAATAAGTCATTGTTTTTAAGTATTTTTAGAAATGAAAACTCGCACAGTAATAAATCATATGTGTATAAAATACTAATCAGAAAACAAATAAAAAATATTTGTAAATTGATTTTTATTTATTTATTCAAACACGAAATTTTTGTGTATAAAATTTATAGAATTTAATTATAAAAATAATGTACTTAATTTAAGTGAATGACTTTAATGACTTAAACAAAAAAAAAATATTTGTAAATTATTTTAATTTATTTATTTACATATGTAAATGTGGAGGATAGAATAAATCAATGTTTTTTAAGCATGTATAGTAACGAAATCTCGCTTAGTAATAAATCATATGTGTTTGAAAATCTTATACATGAAAGAAATATAAAAAATACTAAATGGAGTTTACTGTGAGCCAGTTCTATATGCAACAGATGCAAATTGATATACTGTATTTAAATATAATTATATACAATATGCAGCAGAGTTCAAGACATGAAGAAACCTTTAGAAAAAGTATTTCCATTTACAAACCTAAATGGAAAGACATTTTGATCATAAAATTGAATCGCATTTATGAATATTTGATGATTGAAAGATCTTGGAACATATTGATATTTTGTATAATAAGAACATGATAAAAACGAATATATTTTTAGGTTTTCAGGAATGACATAAAAATATTCAAATTTGTATTAATAAAGAAACTAATTTTAATTATCAATAAATATCTAAATCATTTTTTTAAATACATCATTTCAAAAAAATCTAAATAAATTCAGGACTAATTATTTCTTAATCTTAATTAATTTAGAATTAAATTGGAAAATAATTTAAAACTTTTTTTTGTTAAAATATTAAAAATTCATATCATACACATTTTGATTGAAACATTTTCTTTCAATTTAACGAAAAAACATGTAAATTAATTTACATTTTTTGCGTGTCTCTCTCTTTTAGAGAGGCAAAAAGCGATTAAAATTTCGTGTTTGATAAAAGCACGGATTTCGGGATCTAAATTAATTCAGGTTTTAAAATTGGGTTAAAGGTAAATCCCATAAATGTATAAGCGCACAGGGTTTGCATTCTATGCTCTATACATTTTTGCCTCTATAATATAATATAAACGGGTGTGGCGTTTTTTCTGCATAAACTCACTATATTTCATAAAACTAATATCATTTGATTTTCAAATGAAAATTCGTGCTATAAGTAAATGATACTGAAATAATTAAAATATTTATATCATTAAATATTATTATTTTAACGCCTAGTTATTATTATGCCTATTCACAATAACACCGCCATGTGATTTCCAGATATTAATACGCTTACTGAGAACAAGTAGACCTATACCCACCTCACTATAAATATGTGTTCATTTTACGCTAATTCATCTTGCGCAGGCTTTTATATTAACGCAACTGCGGCGAAAACTAAGGGCTAAAAACCATTTACTGTATACAAGGTATGTATATATAAAACCGGAATTTTCCCATAATTGACCCTAGCTGTCAATGTACCTAGTTACCGTCAAACCGCGTCAGTGGCGCCATTTATTTGTTGACATCATACAAAGATTTTAAACTCACAGCAATACAGGTTTCATATATCGGCTGGTAGATAGCGTTGAACATGTCGAATTTTGTACCTGGAATTTCTGTTACTATTTCAAGAAAACGGCTACAGAATCGCATCGAATGCATGTCGAAGCATACGGTTAGCATGCTCTTAGCCACAGTGTTTTAAGTGGTTTTAAATATCTAAAGTGGAGATGAGGATGACGCTTAAATGCAACAACTCGCGGATCAATAAAATGTGACACAAGATGCCATTTCCATAAGTTTTAAAGTCATGAGAAAGATCCTTAAGATAGGAAAATGGGTTCCAAATGAACAAAATGAAAGACAGCAGGAAAACTGAAAAACCACTCTCCAGGTACAAAAGAAAGTAAATTCTCCATCTATTGTGAAACCTAAGCGTAAAAGATCATGGGTAACTCTAAGCAAACCATCGACGTTAATCGCAATTAATGCAATGGTTTCAAACTGGCTGCTAAACCGAAAGCAAATTTACACGGCCCGCGAAGACATTTAAATTAGGTATATGTTGAATACTACCTGGTATGTGCGAAACGACATTATCTACAATGACCTCCAAATGACAGATAATGTGAAATCTTGAAGTGTAGTGCGAGAAACCAAAACAAATTGGAAAATCACCCCAATATTATCAACATAAACTTATTAAGGAATAGTTAAACCCCCCATAGACTAAAAGGACATAACACCCTTGACTTAAAGTAGATAATAGTACAATACTTATTAATATATCAATACTTCGCATAGTCTGAATTCACAATGGTCACTGTTTGATTCTAAAATATAAGAATATTTTTAGTTAATTAATATCGTTAAAATATTTATTTATATTATATTTTGTTATTTGGAAGGTTTTAAATTAAAAATTATTCCCTTCATGGTTATTTTTTCATTACATAGTCAAAACTACTTACTCATTGCCAATATGTTGCAGATTGTAAATAATACATTAAAAAAATATATTTGTTTGTATTTAATTTTAGATTTGTTTAGTTTGCAGTTTTAGAGAATATTTGGAGTTGGTTAATATAAACGTCAGAAACTACGCTTCCTTGCAATTATAATTGTTCCGTGTTTTCGAAGCTATAATTAATTGCAAATAATAGACGAATAAGAATATTAAGCATTTACAGATTAAATTATCCTTCCAACTTTGCCGTTATGTAACAAATAGGATTGATACAAATTCTTGAATATATGATTGCTTGCCTAGATTTCCATTCAGAAGAGAATATTTCATTTTCTATTTGTATTTCTTTCGTTGACAAAGCAGAAATATCTGGACTGCAAAGATGTAGATGATCGCGGTGTGCATATCACTATACCAAGAATACAATAACAGTATATTTCAGATTGCTTTAAAAAAAATATAAAAAAATTTATACAATTCATTCAATATATGGAAAATAAATTTAGAATGTACCTCATATTCCATCATCTTTAAAAAAATAATTAATTATCTAAAGTAGGGCTACGGAGCCGCATGAGGCTCTTTTCATGGAAAATTGTGTGCAAATTAGAAAAAATGTATATTTTAATGTATATTTTAATAATTCATCATCATCAAATATTTTATTATTTTACATTAGTTTTTACAAAAAGAAAACATAAGGTTTATGTAATTCCATCAAATGAAAAACTTTGAAGTGAGCGAATAAAAAGAAAGAGTCAGCGTTGTTTTTATTGCACTATTGCTTTGCATTGTTTTATATGTTTATATACAAAGTAAAATATAAGACTGAGTACTGTTTTCAAGTGTATTTCGATAACCATAAAATGTATATGCCAACACAGACGTCGACGCCGAAGCGCCGGCTTCGGCGCTCCTTTCTTATACCGTTTTTTATTATTATTCGAGATCGAAATCGGGCGTACGGATTTGCCGGAGGCACCTAAATCCACAGATTTAACGAAAACCAAGCTCCGGACCACACGTAAAACTCGAACACTAGTCTGCGATAAGGAGAAATCACGGGAAATAGGATTACAAATTACGTCTTAGATTTAATTAAATTATAAGAAAATAAACATAAAGTATAGGATAAAATCTGAGATCAATAGGAAATATACTTATATAAACATTTTTGTAAATCCAGTAAATTCCTAACAATTATTTTAAAGGTAATATAATAATGGAATAAAACAAAAAGAAAAAAATAAATATATGTTGTTAATTCCTATTATAAAATCCATTATAAAACTATCCACTATTAAACTTATGTATTATCCTTTTACATTTATATATTTTGATATATATATAATACATATTATTTAAAATTTATTGAAATAAGATAATTGAATTAAGCAAACAGTAAAGAAAATATATAAAAATAAATTGCTAATACATTAATCTAAATTTACTCTTCTTTCATTATTAATAATTTCTAACATTATCAAAGTACCAAAGACTAAGAATAATAATTTACAAGCATACATGTTCATAACTTTTTAACTAACAAGCAAAGAAAATTTCATGATTAAATAGTTAAATTGAAAATATTAGACCTAGTTCTTTCCATACAAGTTTCCCTAAGTACGAAGCCTGAATATATCAGAATTATTATAAATAATTATTTTTTATAATTGAACCGTGTTTATAAAAAAAAAGTTTGATTTCAATCAAGTGTTTTATATCAGAAAATAAAGTGCATTTAGACTTTGGCACTTTTCTATTAATGGAAAGTCAAAAATGTCAATAAAGCAATAACTAAGAAATATTCTACTTACGGGGAAGTTGCTTTATCTAAAAGAACAGTAAGAAAGTAATTCACTAGGTGTATAGCTAGTTGTTTCAATATTAAAGTTCTGCTAGTAATAATGATGAAATCGAGACATTGATTGCGAATTATCTTAAATCAGAGATATTATAAATCTCAGAAACAACCACCTACGATGTTTTTTTGAGTTTTGGGTTCATAACCCGCTACAATGTACGAGTTTCACATAATTTAACTGACATTATTTGCTCTTATGTTTCTTTTAGTATCCCAAAAAAATGTTGAAATCTGACATAGTTGTGTAATGACACAATGAACTTTTCACTCTTTCATAAAAAAAAACACCTAAAAGAGTTTTTAACGAGGTATAAGGTTTATATTCTAATAGAATGTACTGTCAAAATAATATTTTTATAAAAAATAAAAGAAAGAATTGGTTTAAAAAATGACTATTTACTTAAAATAATACGTATATATTCGAAAATCACTCCAATTTTCTCTTATAATATTATATATGTTTAGTAGAAAGCTTGCTTTACTTCTCTAAGGTTAAACTGAAATTATTATTAATTAAACATATTTGGAAATTGCTGAAAATCTGTTATCAGTTATTTTTTATGATTATATTTTTTATATACAATTTTCTTTATTTCACGGAATATATTTTATTCATATATACAAGGGGTTATTGACAGCAGATTTTTCATCATTGTAAAAAATTACATTAATCTTATATAATAATTACAACGAAACATACTACAGAAAGTATAGAAAAAACATTATATGATTTATAATAGATATTTTTTTTTATTATTATACAGGGTGGGCCAACTTTTAAAATATCTATAACTTTTGTGTTTATATTTTAGATTATAATGAATATTAATAAATTTTATAATGGCTATATACTCAGTGCAAGAACGGGTCAAAATTGTAGAATTTTATTATATTTCCCGATCTCAGTGCAAACATGATTAGAAACTTAATCAGCCAATTTGAAGAACGGGTTACAGTATGTATGGTTATCGGTCCATACTTTTTTGATGATGCAGATGGACTTTTACAAACCGTTTCAGGGGCGGTATTCCGAACCATGATAGATTTTTTTATGTCCATAGCTCACACCGCAAGAGCGACAAGAAAAATTCAGATTTCGCTTGGCGGTGCCTGATTTCGAGTTTACCAGAATAAACCACAAACAATAAAGGTTAAGGAAAATATTCCCGAAGAAATAACAAATTTTGAGCCAGAAACGTTGCGTGACGCAATGCAAAATGAATTGGGAAGAGCCATTACGTTTCACCAAGAAAATGGAGGTCATTGTGATATTATTTATATTATTTTTCACACCTAAATCAGAAAAATTCTAAGAAACTGTACTTTCATCTACAAAAAATAAATAAATTTTAACAATTACAAAAGTTTTATCCATTTTACATTAGTCAGTACAAGTTGGCCAATAAACCTTACTTGTTATAACTTAATTATATAAAAGTTGTATTAATCAAATATTCCAAATCGTTAATAAGTTTCCCTGAAATACATATACTAAAATAGATCTACAATAGTTGCACGACGTATATGTAATGCATAGTAATATTATAATATACTATGAGGTACTATGTGAAACCATTTATAAAGTATCTCTATTATCTACAAGAATAATGGTATATTGATTTTATGTTTAATAGATTATTATTGTACTATAGTTTCAAAATAACAAAACGTGTTTGTATAATTCTTTGTTATAATTCTGTTTCAAAAATATACATTATTATAATATTGTATATGTATGTTTTTGTAACAATTATATT
Source organism: Nicrophorus vespilloides (assembly GCF_001412225.1). Lineage (NCBI taxonomy): Eukaryota > Metazoa > Arthropoda > Insecta > Coleoptera > Silphidae > Nicrophorus > Nicrophorus vespilloides. Next base: position 62,163 of record NW_017098875.1, read on the forward strand.
ATAAAAATATTTATATAGTGTGAATTAATATTGTTTTCAAAATAGACTACAGGTTTATTTGTCTGCTTTGAACATTTCTGGTACATAATAATTACTTTATAATTTTATCAAAGCCTACTTCAGTATAATGTAAACCGTTTACGGTATAATAAAACGCTACATTTAAAATATTTGTAAAAATTTACGGAATCTACATCAAAGAGACTTCGGTCAGGAATGTGCTTCAAGTCCAATCCTCTTATATACATAGTTAATTTTGTCGAGCTCCAAAGAAATTCGGTCCCTGCCCTTCAAAGATAATACTAGGATATTTTGGTCTATATGAACGCAATTATGATCAAAAGCATAGCTTATTACAGAAATCGATGAAATCCGCAGCATATGATAATCCAATCTCGGCTGTAATCATTTTATGCTTGAGCCGACTCTCTAATTAAGATTATTTGTAAAATATAAAAAAAATGTACATTATAGAACGTCAAATATCATATATCACATACTTTAAAATATTCTTATGTAAGCAATGTTTTATTAGAAAAGTTTGTCGCATATAGGTTTTATATTGGTTATTATATATTAATAACAGTTCCCGAACAGGTAATGAAATATGTGAGATTTACAGAAGAATATGCAAGTTATAGAAAAGTTCAATCTTTGCATAATTATTTATTATGTTTTTATTTATGAAAATATGGTTGTTGTCTTAAACTTTCTTATTACAAAATTATTTCTTATTAAATAAGCTATAATCTGGGCTTTGATAGTATTATGAAATTTTATATTAGCTCTTATAGGAAAAAAGGGATTACAATAATTCGGTTTTCGAACATCATTTGGAAGCGATTTTTGTTGGAGTACCGAAGTTACATTCGAAGTTTACATAAGATTTTTTTCATTTTCATAAATGATTTTACATGAATTACTATAAAATTCATTTAATAAAGTCTTTTTTTGGGCTTTGTAAATGCATTATGAAATTTTATATTCATTTCATGATTTTCATAAATATCATTTGAGTTAATGACAATGATTTTTTCATCGTTTTATTAAATGTAATTATTTATATATTAAAATATTAAAACATATAAAAAATTATCAAGTAAATCCATAAATCACTTTCATAATGTTTGACAATGATAATTTTTTCAACCTATTGTTGAATGTAATTACATTTATACCTTATATATTTCACAAATTAGATTAATAAGGTAGATAAAAGAAAGTTTTCATTTGAAAAGTTTTGTCTGTGAAATGTTTAATTGAATCCATCTCGGCTCCGTAATCCCATCTAGATTTTCTAATCTCGTCGTCTTCTAAATCCAATTTTAGGATTATTCTATTCGCGTACCTTTTTTGATTCATATTTCATATAAAGGGCTGAGACGGTGGCCGAAGGGACGACAAGTAAATCAAGCGGAACGTCGCTATAATAAATTACCACCGTCGCCCATAAAACAAACCGAAAATGCAATTTATACTTTTCTCCGTATAGATGACAAAATACAATTTATAGAGATCAAACAAGAATGATGTGACAACAATGAGGGAATTAAATGGTTGTCCGTATAGCAACAATGAATCGTCCGTTTTATTTTCTTGGACAATGCAACACGTGATGAGGAAATATAAATTATTTTAAAGTTTAATTTATTTTTACTTTCATTATACAGAAAGAACTCTTGAACATCATATTTTAACATCTTATTTTAAATGTTATATCAAATACAGTAATACCTCTCATAGTGCAAATTCGATTACTTCTGATGCGCTATAGTTGATATTGAAAAATGCAAAACAAAGAAAATGTTAATTGAGCAAAATGAAAATAAATAGTAAAAAATATTACACATAATTATTTTTATACATAATGATATTTTTCCCTTTATACAGTTTCTTTATGTGTATTTAATTCTTCAATTCTTCCGGCTTCAAACAGTCTGGCCGATTTTTCATACCATGTGCACTATTAAAGGATGTCCCAAAAAGAACTAACATTTTAAATTGTCGGCAATCATGTAAACAGTAGTAAAACGAGAGTAGATATTTCTATATACTGTCATTAGGAAACATTGAGGTTAAGTTATGGAAAATTACGATTTCGTGAGTGCCGGTTCGAATCCTGGTCAAGCCAGGCCGTTTGTGAGCCCTCAGAATGGACAGTCAAATGAAAGAGGTTTAGCATATGGATCTTCAGCCAAGTTGATGGACAACGACAGTGTTAAGATTAGCAGCAAATACACAGACAAATGGAATAGTGGAATCGCAGAGCATTAATATACTGAAGTTAACCTACGAGACAGCCAACCAACAAATTACAGAAAGCATATAATGGTAAAAACTTCCATTAGGAAGTTTACCAAAAAACAAATGTCTACCGCTACTAGATTTAATTAATATTCGCAGGAATAAGATTGTAAATTAAATATACTACGACATAATAACAAATATACCAATATACCAAAAATATACATTATTATATTTGATTCATTATTTATTTCAAATATCATGAATGCACTTAAAATTTTGTATTCACAGAAAGCTTAGAAAATAATGACAATGCTCATTTACATCTTTCACAGGTTTTTTTTTCTGATATGAAACAAAATCCTCTTATTTATCTTTTGAAAAATATTTTCTCTCAAATGCAAGTGTTTATATAATATGGTTTTGATAAATGGTTTTTATGCTAATGTCAAAAATAAATTCATTCTTTTATATGTTGATGTTTGCAAATAAGTTATTGTGGCAGAAAGTCTTTAGTTGTTAATCCAATAAAAGGTCAATAAATAAGTTATAATTTTTTTACATAATAATGTTTCTAAAACAAAAAAAATAATTAAAAAAAAAGAACTCAAATCCTGAAATTAGTAAATTATATAAGTTAGATATTTCTATCTACTTTAGTATAGTTCTTAAGAAAATATTAATTGGAAAAAACATTAAATGTAACGTGAACTAAGAAATCATCTTGCTTATAAAAAACAATTTTTTATATTAATTAAATGTATTATTAGAAGATATAATTACTGTAAGACTTGCTCAATAAAAAGATAACGTTAAGTCAAGTATAAAAGATGTGACATATAAATAACTGGAAGTATGATAAACTTTTGTTGTATCTGTCGGAGATTACGCAAATAATAGAACTTGAGAGAATTATTCTTCAAGTTGTGGATTATTTAAAAAATGTGTATTTACAGAAAATTTGTAGTTTTATTTCAGAATTTGTGAATTTTATAGAAGTAAAATTTAATAATTCAATACATTGCATGGAGTAGAATGTTAAGATAGATTGAATATTTACGAGTCTGAAATTACTTTTAGAATGACAATTATAAAAATACCTGTTCTTTCTTTTCATAGTTACGTAATTACTTGTCAAGTCGAATATAATTACTTGATTATACTGAGTTGTATTAATAATAAGATATTAATCGGGCAGAAAGACCTATGGTCAATAGCCCTTTGTAGCAGATCAATTTGTTATTTTTATTTTATTGTTATATATTTTGTTTTTTGAGTATGTATTATGATTTGTTACAACAAATATTATTATTATTATTTTATTATTATTTATATTAATAAAACATATGACCATAGTCAACTTTAACAACCACAACATATCTTGTTATTTTACCATAAAGTCCATTATACATTATTTATAATATTTTATAATGTTCATAGAATATTTGTTCTAAAAATTGACTAAGAATAATATAATAATAATAATCATTTAGAAGTAGTATTTTAAAAAGTACTTAATCTCGGATTAGAATGAAGTGAAGATGTTGGAATTAAGAAATGCAAAGCATTAAAAAAGTATACGATTCAAATAAACAGTTGAATTTAAATATTTTCATTTAAAAAAACAGAGAGTAACGAAAGTTTAATTCGGTTAAAAGCGTTTAAAGGATAATTTAAATACTTTTGTAACTTTTACGTGTATTCACGGTCCTGAATCCTAAACGCGAGTTTTATTTTATTTTAGTTTATTTGCATAATTAAACAATGGGTTGAAACTTCGGCAATTGGAACACTCCGCTCTCGGAGCTTTTTATACATACATACATATATTTTTTCTGTATAGGGGACAAAATGATTCGCGTGCGAGCGTGGAAAAATGTATGATTGCGACCCTTCTTTTGCGCGCCCGCTCTCCCTTTCGCTCCTTTCTCTCACTTTCTATCTCTCATTCCGCTTCTTTTTTTTTGAGAAGAAAATAGCAAAAGGCACTTGGATAAATTGAATTTGGTATAGCATCTGAATCTCGTGAAGTTACGAACTACCTCCTCATGAAGTCCACATCCTGAAACCTATTTTTATTCATCCGAAGGTGTCTCAGATTGAAATTTCAGTCCCCATTCACAGTCGCATCCGAATGGATTGATTCGATAGCGAAAGTGAAATTGAATCATCTCTACTTTGTGCTAATATACGACTCGATCAAGAGAAAGAGAAAAAATTTTTATAAACTGAAGCGAAATCCCTAAAATCCCGACGCACATACATCGACCCATAAACGTAGCTAATATTTATGACCTATCAAAGTGCTGCGTGTTTCGGCTTCGTGGTTTTGTTTACAATGTAACTAAAATCAACGGGATTTTCTAGCGCAGCCCTATTGAGAGTTTCGGGAAGAAAACGTGTCGAAGAATGGCCATCATCGTTTCGAATCTGATAATTTCATATAGTAAAGTGCTTTCGCACTTGACCCACTGCCTGAACTGAAGTAGCTTTTATCATCGTCCTTTTTCCGCTGTGCTACAGAACTTTTTTTTGGTAAGACGCATTAGCGGTCTTTTGTAATGCCCTGAAAATGTTTTTATTACATAACATAAATAAATGCAGTTCACTTATTTTTGGATCGAATAAGAATTTGTTGTCATTTTATGTGGGATGAGGGAGGGAAATATCCCTACGGGATCCTAAAGGCTCGAAAGGATTCATCGTTATAGTTAAGAAGTAATTTTAATTTAGTTATAAAGTAATTAAAAGCGCTGAGGGCTTTCGCTTCCTCTGTTCTCGCGCGCGAAATTGTGAAGTGATTGTTTTATTACTGAATTATGCGTCCGCTTTGAAACCTTTTCATCAACACGTCTATATAATGTTTTTTGGAAACAAAATTGTGTATTATCTACAATTAATATATTGAATATGCTTTATTAATTACTTACTTTAACATATCTATTATAAAAATTACAAAATGTTTTATTAGACATGAGTTTCTTCTTGAAGTATAGCAATACCTTGCATAGTCCGGTTTTGTTGTTTTGTCAATAAAGTCGACAGTTTGAAACCGGACTATTCGAGGAACTAATTACATAAAAAATAACTGCACAAAATGGTTGTAATGATTGAAGAAACTCTTTTTATGTATAAAAAATAATTTTGTATAAATTAAGAATTTAGTTTGTTTTTAAATTGTCAATAGTGAATATGGACTGATCAAATGATTCGAGTAATGCAGTAAATATGTTTTAGCATCTTACAAGTTAATTTGTTAGTAACTTCTATTCCAACGAATAAGCTCTTCTAAAAATTGAGTTTGACCCTATTTCTTCATTATAATTAGTGCAACAAACAACTTAGTTTGCTACTTATGATGATGTATTAACTAAATAAGAACACGAAAGAAACTTTCTTCTTTTATAGTGCTTCCTTGGGAAACTTATGCCCATGAATCTTCATTAAACGTTTTGACGAATCTTTTATAGTCATATTATTGTTTGTTTTCATTCATTCAAGTAGCAAAATTTATTCGAAAATGTATTAATTACAACAAGGTTTAATGATTAATTTTATGTTTGAAAAATTTCATCAAAATTATTTTCTAGCATTACATTAAAATCTAGCTTCTAGGAGCGGAATCGCTCAGTATTAAAACATACTATAACTTACTTAAAAAATATCCGTTAAATTACCCTATAATTTTATTAAGCTATTCTCATACCTAAAAAAAAGAGCAAGTATAATTTCTTAATCTTCAATATTTAACTCTAAAGATCTGTCTAAAACTCCAAATTATCATCAAGTTGTAAATACTGTTCAAAATTATTATATAAATTATTAGTATATAGCTACTTTGATACCAAGAATAACGACAAGTTATGAAAACAACCAACTTAACAACACATGTGACTAGAATCAAAGGTTTAAAAATATTATATTAGTTTAATACAATCGAACCTAGATTGTCGAACAAAAATTGTTCTTAAAAAAAGAATTGGGGCGACTAATAGTCGCCCTACCCATGATTCCGTGGGAGCCGGTTCAAATCATGGTCAAGCAAGGCCCTTTGTGAGCCCTCTCGGTGCTTGCAGCAATGAATGAGGTTCAGCATATGGACCTTCAGCCAAGTCGATGGACAATGGCAGTGTTAAGGATAGCAGCATTTTTACAGTCAAAGGAAATATTGGAATCGCATATCATCAATATACTACTGGAGTTAACCTACAAGACGACAGCCAACCAACAAATTATCATAATGGTAACTATCCACCGGGAAAGATTATCCATTTAATGTCAACCGCAATCTTAAAATTACTCAATGTTCACATTGATAAACAGATTGTGAACAAAATTATACGACATAAACAAAAAAACAGAATTGATCGACAACCGAAACTTAAGAATAGTATAATGCGAAATCATATACAAAACATGAAAAATACTGAAAAGAAATATAATAACTTTTTTATATATTTAATATTTTTTTTAAATAAACTTAAGAAAATAAGCTATCGTCAATTACCTTTCTAACAGTTGGTCATTTTTATTTTATTAATATGGTGATATAAAATTAAAACCCCTGTATTTCGATTAACGAGCACTTCTTATAATGAGCATTTCGGTTAAAGAGCAAAATAAATTTTAAGAAAAATGACTCGCATTAGTTTACATGGCGAAAATGGTTTTACTATACGAGTAAATATCCGGAAATTTTGGAACGGATTATGCTCGTTAATCGAGGTTTCACTGTATATATAATTCAATAGATTAAATCAGGGGTCGACAACCTTTTAGGAGCAAAGAGTCTATTTTAGGCTTAAATTGTTAAGAATCTTTGTACCAATATAATTAAGTCTTTTTTGTATATTAAGTGCATATAGTAAAATTTCAATTATGTTTTATAATAAACAATAAATTCTAATGATATAAAACTCGAAATCCTATACAAATATTTTGAAGTTGTGATGCATATTTGTTAAATGAATTAATTTGTGCGTATGTTGTAAACTATTTCAATATTCTAATATTATATAAACAATCATCCGAGTGCAAAATAATTCGAAAATCGATGTTTGCATATTTTTAAATTTTTGGGGAGCGGCGAATCAATATTGAATATAAATAGGGTTCGATGGAGGCAATTATAGCAGGTGCCGCGTTCAGGGGTAGAAACAAAAATCCATCCATGCGATACATTTAATTACACTTATTATTTTAACATTCCCATGAAACGCAATGTTTTTGCAACTGCTTTGTTTGCTCGTCGGTATTTTAATGAAAGTTGACACATCGGATTCGGTATGTTGGTTGGGTGTTGGGATTATATATTTAATGGTTCGACGATATAAAGTCTCCTAAGGGACTAGAAAGATATAAGGAAGCGCGAGGATTTCTTTTGGTTTATAAATAAGGAATAATGGCTCGGCTCATAACGGATTAACGACTTGACATCCTGCCTCTTCAAGGATTATGAAGATAACGAATTAGAGCACTTTATAAGGCACCAAATAATTGCAACCCCAGTTAAATTGCGCACTAAAAAAATCTAAGTTTTCATTTTCTTGAAGCTCAGCGTTATATTGTTTTATGAAGCAGATTAATTAATTGAAATTAATTTTATACAAGCTTTGTTTCAGAAATTAATTAAATACAGCAATACCCCGCATAGTCCGGTTTCCGCCAATATCCTGCACACATTTTGAAACCGAATTAGTATTAGTATGAACAGTATTACTAAATCCGCACTGATCGCATTTTGTCACATTCGGTCTTAGCGCATTTTTTTGTTTTGTCAACGTGTTCAAAGCATCTAACATATTGTTTTATTGTTGTTTGGACTTTCACCTTTAATTTAGTAAAAAATTGTATTTATTAGTTATTATTTTTTGGCAAGAACGCATCGTAAGCACACAAGAAGTTATGTGGCGTATATGGGAATGAAGAAGGAAAGGCAGTATCAAAATTGGTTTACTAAATTTAGTTTTGATTATTTTTTTTAGTTAAAATTCGCATTCACTTGGCAACTAATAATTTTTATTGTTAATAATTAATGAATGTAATTTGTAATTAAGATAATTGAAAATGCAATTAATGCTTTTATTATAATTAATTTTGAGTCAATCAAAATTGAAGTGACAATTAAAAAAATCGACTTGGAAAAATAATAGTTGCGAAAAGAGGTGCCTATTAGTCGCGATGCGTTATGCAGACTTAAATAGCAGGAGATAATAGGTGAAAAGTCGTTGAAGTGGAGCAAGTGTATTATTCATGGGATTGGAGTGTAATTATTTCCTCGAGTCGGGAGAAAGGAAAAACGCGTGGGTGTCGCCCCATCCGCACATATATAGATATATTTGCTAAACCAGACAAAAGGGATTTAAAATTATCAGCCATTCGATCAGTCATTGTTTCACAGAGGAGAATCCGAAATGGCACAAAGGTGTGTGTAGATGGATTTGAGAGAGTGGCAGAGGGACCAGCAAAGCAGATGGGAATTTTCTCCTTGCCACAGATAAAACGAATCTATTGTTTACTGGGAAAGCCCGAAAGGAGACCTTTATCAAAAGCGTGATTTTATATATTAAAGAATCGACCAATCAATTGGACTGTTACAATTCAGCTGATGCCAAGATCTAATAACTTTTTTTTCTAGAATATTGGCTTTGCGATAGTTACCTTTTAGCTATTCATCATGGAAATCCATTAATATTCTTAGAATAAGATACAGTAAATGTATAATACAATTTAATATCAGAAAACGTAAATAGAAATTAAAGGAAGTTGTGGTTAGGTTGGACCAATATCGTAATAGTCTTTTCACCATACCAACATAGGTTGTCTAGACATAAATCTGATTGATGCAATAACTTTTGTGATAGAGCGTACCATGGATGCAGTTTGTAAGCCGTTATTGTCTTCCGGCAGCTTGCACTTAATTATTTTACTAGAAGATTGATAGCCGTAAAGTGAATAGTAAAATATATTATTATATTCTTGTAAAGTATACATTTGGAAGTTGGGGCATCGGGCATAAATATGAAGTGGAACACTAAAAAATGTGTGCGCGGGGGTGACATCTCAGAAAAAAAAAGTGAGAGCAGATTTTGGAGCCTGTATAATATACTAAAAGAAATAAAAAACGTTTTATATAAGCGAAGGTTGCTGTTCAAGAGTTTCACAGAACTTATAAGTCCAGAACTAATTTATAATTATAAGTGTCGTCAACGAACTAAATACAAAAGAATATTCAGGGGTATGGATTGATTTATTCTTCGGAGTGTACGTTATCAACATGTGGGAGTGGAAAATCACCTGGTTTAAAATCGTCGTTTGGAGGCTCTTAATCTGGGAACTAATCTTGGGGTTTTGATAAAATAAGATACAGTGTGTGCGTCTCTAAACTAAATAGTGAATTCAGGGAATGGTGTGAACAAATACAATTAATAATCATAGTTAATGAATTGTTGGTTACAACAAAGTACAGTGCAACCTCGCTTAACGAGCACCTCGCATAACAAGCATTTCGGTTAACGAGCAAAATGAATTGTAAGAAAAATTCGGAACTTTGGAACGGTTTAAACTCGTTAAGCGAGGTTCCACTGTATTTGAGAAGCACAGAACATCAATAGAATTATTAGATATATTGGATTTTGTAAAGAGAGTCTTAAATATTCATTAGCAAATGGGTAATTTTTTTTATTTCAGTATACTAAAACAATGATTCTGTTTTTCATTCTGTATCAAACTTACATAAGTACCCTATAGTCAATATCCCTACGTAACAGTTGATTATTTTAATTTTATTATTATATTTATATATTATGACTGTTATAATTATTATTAAAAACTAGTTTTCGTTCACGTATATGAACATTTCCATATACTGAAAGAACTGGTAGTTCTAATATGAGGACAGAATTAAATATTTTTTAAGACTGATAAAAATGTTCATCAATTTTCTATTAATCTATTTTTTTTTAATTTATTCTTTTATTATCATTTTTCTAGTAATATATGAATCAATGAAAATAAAACAACAATTTCATATTTTTTGTAATTGGGTCAAACAAATAAATTAATTACCAAATAAATTTATTAATTTTTTCAAATTATTTATAAATGTCTATTAGTTAGTTAATACCAATATTTTATTTATTAAATTAAATTGTATATACAATGAGCTTCTGACCGCAACTTTTCCGCCGTGTTAATAAAATATATTATTAATTTATTCTGTATTTTCATTTAAACAGATTATATTTATTTGTATAAATATATTTTGTGCTACAAAGACGAATTATTTGCATTTCATTAATTAATTTCTATAGTGTTTAATTAAATTTTGCAGAAAACCACTATAAGTCCACATAAAAGTTCTTTGTAATATATATGAATAGACAGAAAAACTGCTCTTTCTATTTAGTTATACAATAAATCTTTGTTTATTTATTATTTATTAATCTATAATTACTTAGTATTATGTATTTTTTATATCAATAAATATTAATATTACTAATTTAAATATAACAATTATAATTCAGCAACAAATTACAAAATGTATTCGACCTTTCGACCAAAGTATATAATGTATAAAAATAAGAAATGTATTTTGGTTAAGAAAAGTTGAATGAATATTAGTAAAGGCATACAATGACAAGTTTTTATTTATTATTTTATAGGTAAAAAGCAATATCACGTAAATAAACTTTTTATGTTTAGTTTCTTGCTGTTATCATATCTGACGCATCATTGAATATAAGCTTATGGGAATTTGGGCAAATTGAAATGTGAAAATAGCATTTTTCGTACGTACGGAAAAGTGGAAAAGTTTGCGAATCAGTTTACATGTCAAATAAAACTAGAAATATAAATTGTAAGCTTCGTTGCCCTCGGGGCCCGTACTGCGAATGCCACCACCTCCCCTCACAGTTCGCTCCAAACGATATTAGATTCGAGCGCAGATTCCATCGCACAATTTCCAATTAATTTCCAACGACAACGTGCAAAAATATAATATTCTGCATCTAGTTTTCATACGTGTGCAAAAAAAAAGAGTACAAAGATAAAGAGAAAACAAGTGAAGTGAATGGGCGTGTGCGAAAATCATTTGCATTTTTTAATAAACACCGTCGAAGGAGGCGGGGATTGAACTTTTTAAAACCCACATTATGGTACATTTTCAGGATACATAAGGGGATTGCGCTGAAGGGATTACAATGAAATTTGAAAAATGAATTATTAAAATCCGCCCTACGCATACATGCGACCATATTAATGCCTCCTGTAATTCAGAGACTTCTGCTGCTGAATAAAACGCACAGACACACAAATATAAATGACTTTTATTATTAAAAAAAGCATAAAATGAGAGAGAGTAGCATAAGAGGGAACGTTGGTGAGCTCGAAATTTATATACTTTTTTGGTTACATAATTTTTTTTATTTCCTTGACATACTCGACGAAATTATTTACGACATGATAATAAATTCCTCTTGTCGCTCTTTATAACTGCATAAGTAGAAATATGTGATTTTTCCGGGTCACCGCTGAACAAAATGTACCCAACAACTGAGCAGTGATCCGAATCTTGTTATCATGGGGGAGAATTTCTAATGGAAAAATAAAATGAAAATGATAATAATGTATACAGTACCACCCCATCCATTTTGGGACCCCAAAAATTTAAGGCACAATTTGGTATTTTGTTTACAGATTAATAACAAGGAAACAAATATTATTTTTTGAACTGATTAATTTTCAAAAATATTCTGTTTTGAAAAAGTAATTAATAATATAAGTCCAAAAGACTACAATTACATAATTTATTTAATTAAACATATTGTGTAATTATTTAAATAGAATATTGGAATATTGGATATATATTATGTTGGGAAAATTATGAAAATTCTGCTAAAATGAAATACTTGTATGTGGTACAAGTTAATAGACTTCTTAATGTTATTAACATCTATTTTTAAGACAAACATAATTATGTTACCTAACTCAAATTCTATCAAACCGCATAAAATAAACAGCCAATAAAATGAAAAAAAAAAACATTTATTTTTTAAAATTTATTTTGTTTAAGTAAAAATTAGTTTGTTTATTTTTTTTAATCGGACTATGCGAGGTATTCCTTTATTTAATATATGATAGTAAATTAACAAGCAAATATTCTGATTGATACTAATAAATTTCAAATGTTCGTATGTTTAATATAACAGTTAATGTTAAACAAGGTTAAACAATAAAATATATTATGTTCCAAATAATCTAGTATTTTCTTGATCAAATTTGTTATAGATTGTACTAGATGGTATTGTAGAAAATCATAACTGATTTAGTATCGAGGAAACTGAAGAAACTATAATAATATGATAAATAGTTTATAATATATTGATTTTACAAGCTTAATTGAAGGCGTTGATCTTATAAATCTTTGCTAAGCATAATATAAATATAAGATAAACATTATATTTTCATTTTATTTAATAATAATAATCTTTATTAGTCACAATTGTAACCAAAGGGCTATCGACCTAAGTTTTCCGCCCAGAGACACAATAAAATATAAATTATCACAAAAAAAAAATCATACAAAAAAAGGCGTTCTGAAAAATGTGAAACGTACATATCATTTTATTTATTTTTTTCCTTTCTTCAAAGAAAATGTTAAAGTTATTTTTACTTATTATATTTGAACTATCACATTATCCAAAAATGATTGAAATTTGATTTAGTAAGTTGCAGTACAAGCAGCAGTAGCAACACGGAAATAAGCAACTTATAATTATAATACTTATCTTCAATAGTTTCCACAAAAAAATAGGTTGAGCTCTTTCCAGTTAGTTTTGACAATGTCTTGTAAAATTGTTCAATTCTAAAGATATTTTTTTGAATTAACCATTTAGCAAGAGATATATGCCTCCGTGGCGCAATTGGTTAGCGCGTTCGGCTGTTAACCGAAAGGTTGGTGGTTCGAGTCCACCCGGGGGCGAAAGTTTTGTACCACGAACTTCTAATTATAATATATATCTTCAATAGTTTTCACAGCTGAGCTGCTTGAATACAGAGCAAAAATAGCCAGCTTAGAAAACGTTATTAAACAACAACAAGAATTGCTTAACGAACAAGGCTCATTGCTTTTGCAAGAACAACAACAACAACCGCAGCAGCAGCAACAACAACAACAGCAGCAACAAAAACAACAGAAGAAAAATAGCGGTAATGAGCCAACGGGACTACTAGTAAATAACCCGTATTCTGTTTTAGCCAGTCTGCAAACGGCTCGGTGGAGTCCCAGCCGAAAGTCACACCAACTAATATTAAAAAACTTCAAACCACACCAAAGTCACTACCGTTATTCATCCCAGAGGTAGACGACATTAATAAATTAATCAAGGACTTTGATACTGTTAGGAAGAACGCGTACACGCTCAAACTGGTTGGAAAGAAACAGGTGAAGGTACAAGCGAATTGTACCAATGAATTCGAAAGGATTAACGCGCTAATCAAAGACAAACACATGCCGTGCCACTCCTATCAGAAGAAAACTGAACGCTCCTTTAAGGTCGTATTGAAAGGTATGCATTCCTCATGCAATACTATTCTCGGAGGAAATTGAGTCTTTTGGCCATACTGTACGGAATGTCAGTAATATAAGGAGTAGCAAGGACCCAAGCAAACAACTTCCCATGTTATTTGTGGAGCTGAAGCAGGCAGAAAACAACAAGGACGTATATAATATTGCGTTTCTGCTGCATCAAAAAATATCTTTCGAAGCACCTATAGGCACTGCGGTACTTCCCTTCTAAGTACCGCAGTGCCTTTGGACCAATGCTATGGACACACAAAGAACTACTGTTCCAAGCAGCCGCGCTGCGTGAAATGCGGCCAAAAGCTGAGTGCAGAAAATCACCAGAGACACCAGCAAAATGTGTGCTGTGCGAAGGCAACCACCCAACGAACTATAAAGGGTGTACGGTTTACAAGGAGATCAAAGAGCGGACATTTCCCTCACTTAGACCCAAACAACAACAAATTCCGTTAACTCCAGCAGCTACACCCGCTAACCCAACGACATCAGGAAAATCATAAGCCCAAGCAGCGAAAAAACAAGTGGAAGCTATACCCGTACATGATGTACAGCCATCCGCATCCAACCAATCAGAGAAGCTGTATGATATGATGTTTCAACTTATGGGACGGATGTTCGCACTCATCACTGAACTTGTCAAAAGTTGAAATGATTAACCAACAACTGAAAATAGCAGTCTGGAACGCCAACGGCTTGACACAGCATATCGAAGAGCTCACATGGTTTATAAAAACCCATAGCTTGAATGCCATTTTGGTTTCTGAAACTTTATTCACCGATAAAAGCCATGTCATCATCCCAAATTATACGGTATATGCGACGGATCATCCTGATGGTAATGCAGGAACGGCCCTGATAATAAGAAGCAGCATTAAGCACTACCTATTGCCGAACTTTCAGGAAGAACACTTGCAGGCAACAAGCGACGTTGTAGAGGATTCGAGAGGTGCAATTACCATATCTTCAATATACTGCCCACCGAAACACAACACAAACTAGTCCACCTCAATTTTCCTGACTACCTCACTAACTTTCTG
>NW_017098876.1:0-1092 GCF_001412225.1 Nicrophorus vespilloides
TTAAAGTATACAAATATAAAGAATAAATTGAATCTAAATGTTAAAGAAAATGAACAGTTTTATTTATTTAAATTTAATTAAATGAATTAATTTAGGGAAGTTCTTACTTAAAATTGAATAAACGTTTGTATTATACAAGAAAATATAATAAAATCTAAATAAATAATTAAAATTTCAACAAATCAATTAAAAATTGTTAATTAAAAAGTATTTATTATTACTTCACCAAATATTTAGAAACTTCAACATAAAATTGTGTTAAAAATTGTATAGATAAATTAAAGAATGCTTTATAAAATGGAATAACGTAAGTGTAGTTTTTAAAGCAATAAAACTAAATGAATATGCAAATATTAATTAATATTATAAAAGTTTTGTAAATTGAAATTATGGGAATTTAAGTCAAATTATTATATTTGTATAATGATTGAAAATGACTATAAATAAACTTGACAAATGCAAATCAAAAAGTAATTAATTATTGGAATTTCAGTTGAATATCAAAATTGATTAGATAATTGTCCAGAAAACGCAAACGTAATTTATACTGAAATTAAGTTTTTTTTGTATAATATTCTTAAATTTATGAAAAATATTCAAAACAAAAAGCTAGAAATTGAAATATGTTGTGTAAGTAAATGTGTTAAGTAAATTAATTGAAAATTGAAGCCAAATATCTATGAAATTACGGAACTTTAGTTACTGTTAATTGAATCTTCAAAACTTTACAATAAGAAATATTCTGATGATCTGAAATATGTAAACTATATCAGAAAACTATAGATTTATGACTAAATTCTTTATGGTATTCCTTATGAGAATTGTAGCTAAATATGTATGAACTTACGTAAGATTATTAAGTGTACTTGTGCAACTTAAGTTATCTGTTAAGTGTATTGACATAAAGAAACATTGAATTCAATTAAAGTATACAAATATAAAGAATAAATTGAACCTAAATGTTAAAGAAAATGAACAGTTTTATTTATTTAAATTTAATTAAATGGATTAATTTAGGGAAGTTCTTACTTAAAATTGAATAAACGTTTGTATTATACAAGAAAATATAATAAAATCTAAATAAATAATTAA
>NW_017098876.1:1110-1357 GCF_001412225.1 Nicrophorus vespilloides
TATTTAGAAAATTCAACATAAAATTGTGTTAAAAATTGTATAGATAAATTAAAGAATGATTTATAAAATGGAATAACGTAAGTGTCGTTTTTAAAGCAATAAAACCAAATGAATATGCAAATATTAATTAATATTATAAAACTTTTGTAAATTGAAATTATGCGAATTGAAGTCAAATTATTATATTTGTATAATGAGTGAAAATGACTATAAATAAACTTGACAAATGCAAATCAAAAAGTAATTA
>NW_017098876.1:1368-2199 GCF_001412225.1 Nicrophorus vespilloides
AAGGGTAAAATTATTATATTTCTGTAATGACTAAAAATGACTATAAATAAACTTGGCAAATGCAAACCAAAAAGTAATTAAAAAATAAAGTACGTTTTTTTATCAAAATGGAATGATTTGAGAGACTTTAATAAATAGATACAAATGTTATATTAGAATTTCAGTTGAGTATCAAAATTGATTAGATAATTTTCCAGAAAACGCAAACGTAATTTATACTGAAATTAAGTTTTTTTTTTGTATAATATTCTCAAATTTATGACAAATATTCAAAACAAAAAGCTAGAAATTAAAATATGTTGTGTAAGTAAATGTGTTATGTAAATTAATTGAAAATTGAAGCCAAATATCTATGAAATTACGGAACTTTAGTTACTGTTAATTGAATCTTCAAAACTTTACAATAAGAAATATACTGATGATCTGAAATATGTAAACTATATCAGAAAACTGTAGATTTATGACTAAATTATTGATGGTATTCCTTATGAGAATTGTAGCTAAATATGTATGAACTTACGTAAGATTATTAAATGTACTTGTGCAACTTAAGTTATCTGTTAAGTGTATTGACATAAAGAAACATTGAATTCAATTAAAGTATACAAATATAAAGAATAAATTGAATCTAAATGTTAATTAAAATGAACAGTTTTATTTATTTAAATTTAATTAAATGAATTAATTTAGGGAAATTCTTACTTAAAATTGAATAAACATTTGTATTATACAAGAAAACATAATAAAATCTAAATAAATAATTAAAATTTCAACAAATTCTTATCAAGTTAAAAATTGTTAATTAAAAAGTATTTATTATTACTTCACCAA
>NW_017098877.1:0-758 GCF_001412225.1 Nicrophorus vespilloides
AAATACTTTCAAACACTCAAAGATAAACTTCAGAAGAGACCCACGCTGAACAGAATGTTCGCTTCGACGTCACAACGAAACGATGATGGTTTGCGGGCATCTTACAATACCTCGCTACTTATAGCAAAATCCGGAAAATCGCATACTATCGGAGAGAAGTTAATTTTGCCAGCCGTTGAAGAGGTTTTAAAAATTGTTTTACACAAACCTGCATCTGATATCATTAAAAGAATTCCCTTAAGCAACAATACTGTTGAAAGACGTATTGATGAAATGAGTTCTGATATTGAAAGCTTCTTGTGTAATTATTTGCAAACAACCCATTTCTCTATACAACTGGACGAGTCAACTTTACCTGGTAATGCAGCATTATTATTGGCATATGTTCGTTTCATTATGAATCAAGAAATCTACGAAGAACTGCTCTTCGCAAGAACTTTAACAACCGACACTAAAGGTGAATCAATATTTCATGTTTTGAAGGATTACTTCATTGAAAAAGCAATTCCTTTATCAAATATAATATCAGTAGCTACAGATGGAGCACCTGCCATGGTTGGATGTTATCGTGGTTTTATAAGCTATTTAAAATAAAATGTGTCGCAGTTGTGTGAAGAAAATGACGAACACTTTCATCAATTACTCCTTCACACTGAAGTACGCTGGCTATCGCAAGGCTTATGTTTGACAAGATTTTTTGCACTCTTTGAGACTATTTTAGAATTTCTGGATACTAAAGATAAAACTTTAAAAAACAA
>NW_017098877.1:780-2048 GCF_001412225.1 Nicrophorus vespilloides
TTTCCCAGTTCCCCAATTTGTCACAGACAAACTGCCAGGAAGACGACGTTTCAACCTACGTTCAACATTTAAATGCCCTCTATTCTTATTTTGAAACTAGGTTTGAAGACGTTTTGACTATGGTAATACCACCGTGGATAATTAGCCCATATGGTGACATAGAAGAAACGAATGTCATAATACAAGAGGAACTGATTGAACTAAGTACAAACGAAGAACTTAAGGTTTAGTTTAAAAACGGATATCAGCAATTCTGGCTGCAAAACAACATACCCGTTCCGTTACTTATCCCGTATTATGGAATATAGCGAGGAAATTTTTAATTTCCTTTCCATCGTCATACCTAGTGGAAAGGGGATTCAACGCTGTTATGAATCTCCTAACGAAAAAAGAAACAGACTGGACATCATTAGCCGAGGAGATTTAAGGTTAAACCTTGCAAAATTGACGCCTAATATTGATAATTTATTATTAAAGCATCAGGTTCATCCTTCTCACTAAAAATAGTTTTATGTTTATTTTATGTTACGTATATTGTATATAACAGATACAAAATTTTATTTTCAGTAGTTTTAATTTAAATTTAATTAATAAATGCACTTTACATGTGTTTTTACTTTAAGTTTATAACACTAAACTTCACTATAGTTAGAAATTTACAAAAAAGCGACGCTTCGAGGGTTCATCGTTTTTTCATTAATTTGTTATTACTAGTTTTACATTATTGTCAAATAAATTATATATATATATATACATTTATTTGTCAATATTGATAGATATTTTTGAATCAATGTTGGCCTTGACTTGGGAATATACAGATAATTTGGAATAAAACTACTTTCGTTATTGAACTAAATTAGAAGTAAATGTTTTATATTAATGTTACCTTTAACAAATAAATAATTTACAAAAAATGCTGCAAAATTTATTTGACTATTTCATTATTTGTTCTGTGGTGTTCCGCAGCTGGTATTCCGGGGAAAGTTTGATAAGGGTACTACCTGGTTAGGGTATATAAGCTGCAACATATCTGTACTCAACCTCTTCTCTTTACTCTTTTCTATTGTCTCTTCATGTGTCCTAATAACATGTAAGGTTCTCTGTATTAGTTCTAGAGCCTCGGATTCATTATAACCTTTGTATCTTGTGTATATCTCTGTATCTTGTAATGATATATCTCAAATAAACATATATACAATCATCTCCAAAGTTCTAATAATGGAATATGTTGCGTAATAAACAGGTCAACAGATATATGTAATAATTAT
>NW_017098878.1:0-7969 GCF_001412225.1 Nicrophorus vespilloides
ATAAGCTCGTTGGAAAGCTGAGACATTCAGCTTTCATACGAGTGTTCGACGACGAAATTATCTTAAGGGGTTGTCGAGAAATCCACAATAAACTGAAAAGAATGAAAAAGAAACGTCGTTTCTCTGTTTTTTCAATTTCTACACCTCCTAGCAGGCGACTCGATGACAGTACCAAGATGCCAATAGGCATGAGACATTCAGCTTTCATACGAGTGGTCGATGATTAAATTATCTTAAGGGGTTGTCGAGAAATTAATGGAATTACAAATAAATAGATTATTTTCAACGTTTTGGAAGAAATTTTATTATACATAAACATAAAAATATTAAATAGGTACTATTTAAAATTTATAAAATAATATAAATTATATTATGGAAGTTGTATCAATTGAAAATTGTCAATTAATGTAAAAAACACAGTGACTAAATAGATTCAGTTCCAATCTTAATACAAATAAGGGAAGATTTAGTGCGGAAGAAGTTGAGTCATAGCGTAATTCCACGTCCAATCTCTAGCCATGTCATCGTATTTGGCTCGGTTAGTAAGGTATAGATGACCTATCACAGGTTCCATGCAGATCTGAAATATAAAATATATCTTATAAAACTTATATTCAATTAACAATCTTTAAACAATGATTTAGCAAATAACTGAAATTCCTAACTTTAAAATGTTATTGATATTCCTAAAGTTATAATCCTATAATTGTTATTTTTCTTTTGATAAAATATTTATAATTATATTACCTCACATACTGGATCTGTCAATAGCGATTGTATTGATATCAACACCTTACAAATGGTTAAGGCTAAAGACCAATTGTTCAAAATACTATCGATTCCGATATCGCCGTGCCTAGATATGTTAGGATGAAAAATTTTTGTTATGAATCGCACAATTGGTGGCGTCATAGGATAGGCATATGGTATTATAATGTACAGGAAGAAAATCCCTCCTTCATACGGACTTCCTTCTGGGCCCTTTATTGACGCCATCCAATGGCAGTACATCGGATCCAAAGGAATCGCTTTGATACCGTCCGGTGGATCTATTTCCAAAGCCTTCAATTCCCTGCACAGCCTGTTATGTCTCCAATATGATTCCTCTTCTACTGGTAATACCCAAAAAGCTAAGTGCCTGAGGCATTTCAGGCAACAACTACTCCTCACCAGGGAAGAGTATACCTTTGAATATAACATAAACATCATTACAACATAAATTTGAAATAATATTCCAGAATATTTTATATTTAAGTTGTAATAAGTGAAAATTACCTGGAACCAGTCACAATTAGTTCCACCCATCTGAAGCAAGGGCCATCTCTGCTCAACAATTTTTTCCCAGTACCTTCCACAAGTAACTTTCCTCATAATGATTTCCCTCCATCTTCGATTGACCTTAGCAGCAGCCCACAAAGACAAATCGTCAAGAAAGGAAAACGTAAGGATCATTACTAAAACATATTGATTAGATTATATTCACAATTAGATTATATTCACATTAAATACCTTCTGGTGGGAATTGCTCAATATGAGTAACCCCACTTAAATCATTGTCACTGGTTCTCGCCACATTCACAATTGGTTCATTACCAGCAGGCTCAAGTCCTGTCGATCTATCAATATCCTCATCAGGCTCATCATTGCCTGAATCCTCATCATCTTTGTCATCTGACAGACAAGTTTGATAGTGGTTGTGCAATGGGGGATTTCTTAACAGGAAGCTGTGACATACTGGGCAAATTGGATCTTCATAGCTGGGCCCATAAAACCCATTGCATGTGAAACATGGTTTGTACTATTAGAAATAGGTTTATTATTATTAAATGATCAATTTTGTAATTAAGGCGACAATACTCACTTCAATCTCATTTTCTGTACTATTTGGTTTATCTACTGTGTCTTTGTTCCCCTTGGAAGGTTTGTTTAGTTCGTTATCCATTGTGAAGTTTGAGGTTAAATAATGTTTATTGGTATAATACTGTAGTCTTTACACTGAAATCGTTTAAAGTCGTTTATGATCGCTACTACTCGCCCAGCTTGTACCAAGCTGGCTTGTACTAGCCTCTACCCACCTCTACCTTGGCTAAGCTGGGTATGATTAGCAATGATTAGGCCTTAGTCAGCTGTAGTTACAAGGACAGTAAAGGATAATTATAGCGACATCTTGAACTACTATTTCGTACTATATTAAATTGAAATAAATAAACTATTTGTATGAATATACTTAATGTAAGCTGTTGTTAAAGGATAGATTCATTGAATGTTGATGAAAAACAGTTTATGCCCTCTTTTAGTTTAAAACTGAACTGGAATTCGATGACAACGACCTCTCAATTAATGATTATGTTTTCCCAAAACCCAAATGTTTGATATGTTGCGTATATTGTGATATGTTGTCAAATGACGATTGTACTTGAGAATAAGTAAATCAGAGTAAATGGTAATCAGTGTTTACCTGAAACTTTAATTTGATTGTTTCAGTTGGTGTTGATTGCCTTGTGAAATCCAAGTGGAAGATACTTTTTGTAACGTTTAATGGTCTGTATTAGACCTTAATAGAAAGTAAGAAACAATTGTTGTAAACACGTTTGTAGAAACTTAAAGTTTATATATTTATAGCATTAAGATGTCCCACAAAAGGAATTCCCTGCCCTTACCAGCAAATCAACATAGGGATTGCATGTCTGCAGCAACAAAATGTTACAAATACCTGAGACGCATGCTGAAATTCGATCAAATGGACTTTGAGTTCGCATTCTGGCAAATGTTATACCTCTTCATCTCACCACAAAAGGTTTATCGGAATTGTCAGTATAGAAAACGTAAGCCAATTATTAGATATTTGATTGCAAGTGTTTGTTAATTTTAATTTATGTTTTAGAAACAAAATCACAGTTTGCAAGGGATGATCCTGCTTTCTTAGTATTGTTTTCTGCCTGGCTATGTGGTTAGTACTATTCACAAATGATTAAATATCTGTTTAACGTTAAACAATTTGCAGTTACATCTATAGGCTTTGCTGTAGCATTACACTTGGGATTTGTGCAGTTCCTAAACTTCTTGCTCTATGTTATTTTTGTAGATTGCATAGGTGCTGGTATAATAATAGCAACAATGTTTTGGTATATTTAGGTAAACTTATTTTGTTGAATCTCTAAAGAAAATTGATTGTTTTCAGGTATATATTGAACAAGTATTTCAGGTTGAATGATCATGACAATGATGTTGAATGGGGTTATGCCTTTGATGTGCATCTCAACGCGTTTTTCCCACCTTTGATTATCTTACATTTTTGTCAACTGTTCTTTTACAATGGTAAAATAATGAAGCTTTAATTGAAATGTGATTTTCATGATCTTTGATTTTTAGGTTTGATCAGTCACGAATGGTTTGCGTCGAGGTTTTTGGGAAACACGTTCTGGTTAATAGCTATATGCTACTACATCTACATTACATTCCTTGGTTATAGCTCATTGCATTTCCTACATAGGACTCAGATCATACTTGTACCCATACCTTTGGCTCTGATATTCTATGTTGTGAGCATTGGTGGAGGATTTAACATTACCCATTATTTAATGACGTTCTATAGGGATAGAGTAGTTTAATTTATTAATAACCTGTATTTTTATTATGCCAAGAATGAATGTAACATTGTACAATTATCGAGTTGATTTGTTCCTCTTCCTTGTTGGATGGCCCTCTATACAGATCATGTTGTTCTTGCCTTCAATGGATATCCTACACCTGTCGGCTATAAGTTCAGCGTCTATTGATCTATTATTGGTTTCAGAGGACTCAGATCCTTGGCTTCCATAGTAATTCAGAACAAATCCACGTTTGTAATATCCTTTCTCCATCTTGAACAATCTGATTTTATTAACTCCTTTTTTTTATCATTCACATTTTTTTTTTATTAGTCCATGCGAAATGTTTGTTGCATATATTTTGTTTATTATTACTTTCAGTAATTTATTTAATAATTTTATTCGAGTCATTAATCTTATAAGCATTAAACAATAATATACTAATTGATTTATAAATTACTTTACTTTTTTGACCCAAATAAAGTCATTTTATTAATACAAATACGTCGAACGATGTAAGTTTCTTCAGTAATTTCGTTCTGTTCAGTTATGTTAAAACAGAGATTTTCAAACTGTGGATCGGTAGGTCGCAGAAACTTTGTATGTCCAAACCCCTTTTGGGGGTTGCAGACCAAAAAGTTTGAGGAAGGTGAGGTATCAGCTTTAAATTGTTGTATCGTCGATGATGTAATTATCTTAAGGTACGTAAGGATAGCGACCATCTTACCCAATCATGAAATGTATCAAAATTTACGTAATTTTCATGTAATTAAGAAAACGCGTGAAAACTCGTCGGATCTTAACGAATCAGCGATTTTTAAGAAAATCCTATTCACTTTTTTTTCCAATTTCTCCAGCTTGTAGCAGGTGACTCCGCGACAGCACGAAGATGCCAATAGTTTTGTTGGAAAGGTGAGTTATTCAGCTTTAAATTGTGATGAGGTAATTATATTGAGAATGAAATTAAAATGCTTAATTTTGATAACTTTTAGTAGATGTACAGACCAAACCAAAATGCTGAGATCATTGAAAAAGTTGTAGTTTTCTCTTTAATTTGCGTATTTGATGTGTTAATGAAGGTATTGCAGCAAATTGAAAAAAATAGTTAAATAAATGGTTATATTCATATATCTTTGAAACTTTTAATTTACTGTTTTAAAAAATAATTCTTTCGCTTTCGTTTGCTATTAAGCAAATTCGTTTTGGTCAATTAATAAGAAAGTTATTAAGCTTTGATGAGTTGGCGGATTTTGCGAATCAAAAAAAAAATCTGTCGGAATAATCAAGAAACTGTCTGTATATTAAACATCAAAATTTATATCCAAAATTCATCTGGGAGTTTTCATGATCAAAGTTCTTTATCAAACCACTTTTTAATCATAGTTTATATGTATATTTAGTTGCCTGCACTTTAGGCGCAAAAAGAATATACCATTTTTGTGATAGCTATTGCCATCTGTTAACAATATAACAAAGGTTGTAGTTCAGGCATTTTGGCGCTGCACAAATTCCACTTCCTTAAAATCGTTCTAATCTAAATAAACAAACATATCAGAATAGTGCTTGAATGAATATCATGTTATTCCTTTAGTCTAATAATTAAAATACTAATTATATTTCGAGTTATATGTATTTTAATTAAGACAAGCAGAGACATCTTTTGGAATATTCAGGAAACAGTCTGCAACCAAACATACACATACACTTTGAAGAACAAATAGGCAAATAGGAAAACAACGAGTTAGATAATGGCCTGTATTTTAGTAAACTTGAGCTCCCAGAAGAATGTTATAAATGGATATTGATCTTGAATATACACGGATTAAAATGAGCGCAAATGTTAATTTGTAGCTGCAATGGTGTTGTCATAATTGATTAACAAACTTTGGTATTTCACAAATTATTTGGGAAAATAGCGTCTTCGAAAATGGCCTGTATTTTCGTAGCCATGAGCTGCCAGAAGAATGTTATAAATGGAAGTTGATCTTGAATATACACGGATTAAAATGATCACAAATGATAATTTGTAGCTACAAAGGTGCTCTCATAATTGATTAACAAACTTTGGTATTTCACATATTATTTGGCAAAATAACGTCTTCGAAAATTGGCTGTATTTTTGTAAACATGAGCTCCCAGAAGAATGTTATATAATAATATTGATCTTGAATATACACGAATTAAAATGAGTGTAAATGTTAATTTGTAGCTGCAATGGTGTCCTCATAATTGATTAACAAACTTTGGTATTTCACAAATGATTTGGGAAAATAGCGTCTTCGAAAATGGCCTGTATTTTCGTAACCATGAGCTCCCAGAAGAATGTTATAAATGGAAGTTGATCTTCAATATACACGGATTAAAATGAGCACAAATGTTAATTTGTAGCTACAAAGGTGCTCTCATAATTGATTAACAAACTTTGGTATTTCACATATGATTTGGCAAAATAACGTCTTCGAAAATGGGCTGTATTTTTGTAAACATGAGCTCCCAGAAGAATGTTATATAAGAATATTGATCTTGAATATACACAGATTAAAATTAAAGTAAATATTAGTTGGTAGCTGCAATGGTGTCTTCATAATTGATTAACAAACATTGGTATTTCACAAATGAGTTGGGAAAATAGCATTTTAGAAAATAGCCTGTATTATCGTAAGCATGAGCTCCTAGAATAATGTTATAAATGGAAGTTGATCTTGAATATTGTCGTGGCCGACCAATTTATTGTCATCTATTGTATAATTAATATGTATATTTGTTAGGTCTACCACTTTCCTCTTAATTATTACAAATCATATTTAACGTATCCATCAAATATAAAAACGGATACTTGTACGTGAATATTTAGAATAACTTGTGGAATATACCGAAGGACTGTTACACATTAAATCGTATAGTTGCGTCTTTTGTATCACCACTTAACAGCCTTCTTCCGCCCCTAAACATTTGGGTAGGATCATAAAACTTAGATAAAGAAACGGTTGTATTTTCCACAAGGTCAAACCCTTACCTCCCACGCAGCCCCTTTTTGAAATGAACACATTTCTGTATTATATAATTTAGTCTTCGTCAGGGGTGGTCAGGGGACCGAACTGAGAGGAAGTCTTAGTAAGAGGGCCAACGGAGAAGTTGGTCTTAATTGGGAGAGTCCAAGTGAGTCAAAGGAAAACTGGGAAAATAGCCTATTCGAAAATGGCTTCTATTTTCGTAAAAATAAGCTCCCAAAATAATGTTATAAATGGATGTAGATCTTGAATATACACAGATTAAAATGAGCGTAAATATAAAATTATAGCTGATAAGCAGACATATCTTTCAGAATATTAAGGAAACAGTCTGCAACCAAACATACACATACACTTTGAAAAACGAATAGGAAAACAACGACTTGGATAATGGTCTGTATTTTAGTAAACTGGAGCTCCCAGAAGAATTTTATATATGGATGTTGATCTTGAATATACACTGATTAAAATGAGCGTAAATCTTAATTTGTAGCTGCAATGGTATCCTCATAATTGATTAACAAACTTTGGTATTTCACAAATGAGTTGAGAAAATAGCGTCTTCGAAAATGGCTTGAATTTACGTAAACATGGGCTCCTAGAAGAATGTTAGAATTAAATGTTGATCTTGAATATACATATATTGAAATAAGCATAAATATAAGATTGTAACTGCTATAGAGTCTTCATAATTAATTAACAAACATTGGCATATCGCAAATGACATCTGGCAAAATAACGTCTTCGAAAATGGCCTGTATTTTCGTAAACATGAGGTCCCACAAGAATGTTAGAAATGAATGTTAATCTTGAATATACGTAGATTTAAATGAGCATAAATATAAGATTATAACACAGACATAATTCGGAATATTCAGGAAACAGTCTGCAACCAAACATACACATACACTTTGAAAAACAAATAGGAAAACAACGACTTGGATAATGATCTGTGTTTTAGTAAATTGGAGCTCCCAGAAGAATTTTATAGATGGATGTTGATCTTGAATATACACGGATTAAAATGAGTCCAAATGTTAATTTGTAGCTGCAATGGTGTCCTCATAATTGATTAACAAACTTTGGTATTACACAAATGAGTAGGGGAAATAGCGTCTTCGAAAATGGCTTGTATTTACGTAAACATGAGCTCCCAGAAGAATGTTAGAAATGAATGTTGATCTTGAATATACTTAGATTCAAATGAGCATAAATGTAAGATTATAACTGGTATTGCGTCTTCATAATTAATTAACAAACATTAGCATATCACAAATGACAGCTCGCAAAATAACGTCTTCGAAAATGGCCTGTATTTTCGTAAAAATTAGCTCCCAGAAGAATGTTAGAAATGAATGTTGATCTTGA